>NC_030421.2:13560300-13597800 GCF_001660625.3 Ictalurus punctatus
ATCCTCCACCTACAAGTACGCAAGCAACCTTCTCCCACAGAAAGCATGGTGAAACCATAGTGCTCTCTCTCTCTGCTCTTGAATCCCATCCACTGTTTCCTCAATCCATCCTCCCACCATTCCGTCCTTTTTCTGCTTAGCCCAGGAGGATTACGCCATTCTTCAGAGGACTATATCATAGTGAGTAGGCAGCTGAGAGCAACAGCGAGCCCCTTAATGACACACTAACACCCACACATGAGCAAACCCAATTTTACTCTGACAAAAATAACAGCCATTCTACGTTCCATTGCATATAAATTGCTGGTCGATACTGTCCACTGCTTCGCTGACCCTCGTGCTTCGATTTTTTTCCCCTGCTCTTCTCCCTACAGCTGAAGTCATTTGAAGGAGATTAAGTGAGCCTTTTTGAATACTGTCAGGCCCACCAGATCGATAGAAATGACAACTGGTGAAACGAACGAGTAAGCCACACACTGATACCTCCTCGTTGGTCTTTTTTTTTTTTTTTTAACCAAAAAAAGAGCCCTGGTAATGCTTGATTCCATTGCTCTCTCGTAATCCCATTAAGAATGTGAATGGCTCTCCTTTGAAAAGATCCGATGCCAGAGGAGAGGAAGGGGAACATGTCGAATGCCTATTGGATTAGCATAATCCGACGGCGTATCTTATGCTCCTCTTTTGGTGGGTGCTTCGTCGGAGGGCAACGCTCCATGTCTTGTGGTGTAGCTGATAAGGGCACTATCTCGGATTGGGTGATTTGTCTTTATTCAGTGCCATCAGTGCTGTTTTTCTCTAAAAAGATTTTTTTTTAATTTTGACATCTCACAAGCAGGCCAGTTTCATTTGAATCATCGCATTTGTCCAATGCAGATTTCTGCCCAAAGGCAACTTAAACAACTTTCATTGTGTAGATTTTGACAATAAACTATTAAAGAATCTTCCAAGTGCGTACATGGTGGTGGTAAATTAGCCCGACATGTGATACGACGTGATTTTTACTTTTCCATTCTTGTGCGTCTAATGCGTTTAATAAAATCGTGTGTTTTTCCATTCTCTACCAAGAAGTTCAGGAGAAAGTTGAACCCACTCAAGAACCTGAAATCTTGCCCGTTCCTTATGAGAGAGAAAGAAGGTGAAAATAGACAAAAACAGAAAGGACAAGAATGTGCTGTGACGCCTAGCTTTTTCTGGCACCGTTTTTTTATTTATTTTTTTTATTTTAGAGACAGATATTGTCAGTGTCTCGGCTGCTATAGAAACTTTTGGGCGTGGGAGATGCATGGCATCAGCAGAACGAAGCGCGCTGGCTGTCACGGCAGACATGAGCTGAGCTGTGCCAAACGAAGGCACTGCTGTTCATTAACGCGCTGTTCAGAAGCTCTGAGCCATGGCAGATCATGCCTTCATGTCTCCCCATATGTCCGTCTCTTCTGGTCATTAAGTCTAACCTCTGTGTCAGGAATGTCCATAGGCAGCAGTGACTTTGCTCTGCTGCGTACCTGCTGTGAAACATGAGGACACGTCTGACACAGTGGGAATATAATGAAATTTCTCAAGGGAAAAGGGGAAAGAAAAAAAAAAAAGAAGACTTGGGTCACATAAAGGTAGCACCTCGGAGTTTCTGTTCCTCAACATTGCCGATTAGTCTGTCGATACTGACTATTAACATGTCATCGTTGAGCTCCGTTTTGGACATTCTTTTCCTTGCTGAGTAAAAAAAAAAAAAATTGTAATAAATAATCATTTCCAATCTTTCTTTTTTTTTTTTTTTTTTTTAAAGTTACGTAGATGGATAATTAGATTTCTTCCTTACTTTAAATAAGCTTTAAATAAGCTTTTCAACAGCACAGTTGGCACACTGAATACTACTAAGGCGCAGTATTTCTCTATTAGTCCAAGTTAAATTAAATCGCCTGGACGTTATCAGCATTTGTTACAGATAATGTAAGGTTTGTAATTTGAACATTAAGTTGTCTTAAGTCTTGTTTTTTTTGTGTGTGTTCTGTGATACAAATTGCCACGTTTTTCCTCTCAAATGGTGCAGTCTGCATACGTTTAGCCGGAAATTTTTGTAAAATAATTTAACCCCGATGTCTAAAACTGTTCCAGTGTTTTTGCACTGAAAAGTTACTGTCTGACGTGTATAGCGTAGTGGAAAGAAATTGGAGCCACTGCATGGTACTAGAGCAGTTTCATGAAAATTTTATGAAAGACCAAGCACCAAAGTGGATACCAAATATAATGAGTCTTTATTAGTCACGTACATTACAGCACAGTGAAATTCTTCTTTTTTTTTTTTCTTTCGCATACCCCAGCATGTTAGGAGGTTGGGGTCAGAGCACAGGGGCAGCCATGATACAGCACCCCTGGAGCAGAGAGGGTTAAGGGCCTTGCTTAAGGGCCCAACAGCGGCAGCTTGGCAGTGCTGGGGCTTGAACCCCCGACCTTCTGATCAGTAACCCAGAGCCTTAACCGCCAGGCCCCAATAAGTCTACCGGATATTTTGTATTGTTCCCGTTGAGATGCGAGGTACTGTGTGGTAAGTAGTCCCTTTCATTTAGCGCAAGCGTTCGATCTGAGAAGCGCAAACATATCCGTGCGCCATTTGAGATGCTTTCAGAATTAGGTTGTGCGCTTGGTGATGCAGCTACATGACCTCATGAGCACAAAGGATAAGAACTAATGAGGAGGTGTATTGAATAGTCATAGCTTTTCTTATGAGGTCTTAATCCTAGTGACTTTTCCGAGAGATCAGGGTACAGGTGTGTTGTATACCTGCTGTGTCATTCTCCCATCGCAGGACATCTTTAATGAGACCACTGTACAATCCTGGTGGTGTATAGTTGCATCGTATAGGAGTGTCACTTTCCTGCTGCGTTTTTCTTTTTACACCACAATGCAAAAGAAACTTTTTTTTTTTTTTTTTTTTTTTTTCTTCCCCCAGCCACCAAGATATTACAACTCAGTTGTACATGTTGAGTGTTCTTGAGGTAAACTAACAAGTTCCTCGTTAAGATGTTCTTGTCTAATTAAATACTGACACAGCAGGTGCTTTTCTTGGTTTAGTCTTGCATTACTTTATTGTGTCAAATGTTTTGTTTGTTAAAAAAAAAAAACATGATATTGATGCAAGGAAAGAATACAGCTGAGTTATTAAAAAGCAGGCGCTCATTAGCAGGCGGTTTGTGCATGTGGAACATCTGAGGCACTCTGACATTCAGGTCAGGTATCTGGCATTTTGCCTCAGCTGTGAACTTGAATCAGGATTTTGTGGGGGTTTTTTTTCCAAGATGCACAGTGGGAAACGTTACCTTTTTTTTTTATTGCCGATCACAGAGATGAATGAACATTCTCCCTATGCAAAGCGTGTTCACCTCTGCTCCAGCTGAATACGTACTAAATGGAGCTGTAGCCACACCCTGTCCTGAATATCAATGAGACAAAAGAGTTTGCCGTTGATTTTTCTGAGCCACAGAAGGTGGGTCACAGGTGGGTCAGCAAAGTATTAGCTGCTTTAGATTGCTTGTGGAACGCTGAAATCAAGAAAAAAGAAAAGGTGCTTGCACTTCCTGGGGCTTCCCAGGAGGTGAATCAGCGGTTAATAGACACATGGAGTGTTCGTGTGTTGTTTTGGGTAGGATCAAGGCTCGAAGTGGTGGGGTTACAGCTAGGCCGGAAAATATCAAACACTGTATGTGCAGGGTCGGGGGTTTGATAACTGCTGCTGCCCTCTGTGTGTGCGGAGTTTGCATGTTCTCCCCGTGCTGCGGGGGTTTCCTCTGGGTACTCCGGTTTCCTCCCCCAGTCCAAAGACATGCATGGTAGGCTGATTGGCATGTCTAAAGTGTCCATAGTGTATGAATGGGTGTGTGAATGCTCCCTGGGATAGGCTTCAGGTTCCCCACGATCCTGAAGGATAAGCGGTATAGAAGATGGATGGATGGACGGATGGATGTACATCTATTGATCAGACATGTATTGTATTGATTCAAAGTTGTAGAAATTTGCCTTGGGGAATATCTCGCTTTCCTATAAAAGCTCATTTGTTCACTAAATGTGTAATGATGCACAAAATCCAAATTGAATACGATACGGTGGTGTCCCGATGCGATACGTTTTCGACACGACAAAAATAAGCATTGCTCGAGTATGCGTCTTAGATTTCCATTTTCAGTACAATAATTGAAACGTCGTGATGACAGCGTTTACGTGATCCGTTCAGACTTTTAGCAGCATCTAACGAAACAAAAGCTGTGCGTCAGAATGTAAGCAAATGAATCACGGCTAATTGTACAGCGTGCTTAGGAGACGCGAGTATTGTTTTATTCTGGTTTTACTGTTGTATTAGGCTTTTCTGTTTCAAGATAAACAGGAAGTTACTTTTTCAGAGGATAGAGGGTGAGGGATTCAAGTTTAAATGTTTATTACTTCACACAATATTAGCATTACTTACTGAAGAATAGTTTACTTTATCAGTCCGTATATGCTCTTAATATCCATATTCCGTAATTATCTTTGGATCTCGTGTTTAAATTAGAGCTGCAAGACCAGGTGATGATTGTTTTTTTTTCTTTTCCCCCTTAATTCTCATCTGTCCAGTTTGGTGGACTCTGTGCCTATGATAGTCTCAAATTCTTGTTCTTGGCTGATTCTTGTCTTCTGCTGATGTGGTCTTCTGCTGTTGTATCTCATCCACCTCAAGGTGTGATGTTTTGTGCATGCTGAGGTGCTTTTCTGCTCATCAACAAGGCGTTTCCACCCACAGGACTGTCGCTCACTCGATGTTTTTTGTTTTGTTTTGTTTTTTCGCACCAATCTGTGTAAACTCTAGTCGCCATTGTGTGTGATAATCCCAGGAGATCAGCAGTTTATAAAATACTCAAACCAGAAATGCCACAGTACTCTGGCACCAACATCCATGCCACGGTTAAAGTCAACAAGATCACACTTTTTCTTCATCCTGATATTTGATGTGAACATTAACGGAAGATCTGTATCTGCATGATTTTATGCATTGTGCTGCTGCCACATGGTTGGCTGATGGTACAGATGTTCCTAATAAAGTGGATGGTGAAAATTTGTATGACTGTGGAAAATTCAGAACACCTCAGCCAGTCAAGTTGTCCTTTTTTTTTTTTTTTTTTTTTTTTGTCCAGTCTGCTCCTAAGCTATCTCTCTCTCTCTTTCACTCTCTATCTATCTATCTATCAATCTATCTATCTCGCGCTCTCTGAACCTTGCACTGGCTATAGTAGCCCGCAGATTAACCCTGTATTTTTCTGTAGAAAATATCCTTTGGGTTCTTTGTAAACCCGATCAGGAAGTAGACATGGTAATTTACAAGAGTCGAGGCTCAGCAGTCAGGCCATTAGTAGCCATTAAGACCCGTCTGCTGAATGCTTGTCGGCTTCCTCGGTGAGCGCGGAGGCGAGTGAAAATAGAAGGTATGTCAAAAAACGTTCCACTTTTCTTCCCCCCACTATTTGCTGGATGCCTCGGCTTCTTTTAGAAAGAGGAGTGAACCTTGACACGTTGGAGGACATCTGCAGGGAGTTGGAGGTGTTAATTGGAGTGTTGATAGCTATGCGGATAGTGCTTTACATGCTGTAAAGGACACTCTCATTCATTCCAGGTGACCTTCCGTGTCCTCCCACACGCCGCGTCTCGTTCTTTCAGCATCCTGCTGGACATGGCTATTTACCCGCTCCCTCTGTCGCCGTTTATCCACTTTACCAACCTCTCCTAGCCTGTTCTCCCAAATCTATTTCTGAACCTTGCTCCTTTTTCTATTTCCCCTTCCATTCAGAGTGTTGGATGTCGGTTTCGCATGGCCATTTTCCTACTCTCACTCCCCTGTGTGTGTACCTGCAGGGTGTGAACTGACACCAGACCTTTCCTGGCTTTAGTGTGAGAATGAGACTGACTCTGTGGGTCAGTGCCAACTCGTTAGAGCACAACCTTATGTGACCTAGAGCTATCACGCATTGGTGAGAGTAGGCTACATATACTCCCTATCTTTTCAGAATGATCAGACGGAGACGAGTTTGTTTTCTCCAATCAGACTCGCAACATGAAATGCACAGCTAAATGAACCCCAGAGAGTTGTTTTGCCTAAACATTGTAATAATTTATCACAACATCTCTCACATCCACCCACTACGGTACAGAGCTGGCTGTAACGTTGATGCCGATATTGGATATGCCGCTGCTGATGGCAAACATAGTTAGTGGGGAAATCAATCAAACATGAATATAATAAGACATCTTCAGCTTGTGTACAATTATGGCAATGGTGAACACGTGTTTAAATAAATAAATCTATATGAATTGAGAAGGAAAATCTAAACGCATTCTTTCACTCTCATAGATCATGTCTTGGAAATAATATGCCTGGTTCAGAAATATCATTAAAACATTTGTATCGCCAAAATCATTCAGCGCGAGTTTGGACTGATCGACCTCTCGATCGCACACAGCGCATTTTTCATTGAACCGTATTTCTAAGCTTGGGTCAAACGCCAAGGTCTGCGTTATGGATAAAGAATTATGTTGGAAAGAAAGAAAAAAACCCTCTGTTTTGCATTTAGTGAATTATCAGGGTACTTCAGATCAGGTCAGCAACGGCAAATCTTTCTAAAATAGGTTGGATGGGGACGAAAGGTAGAAACGTGCAGCTGTTTTATGCAGTTGCCAAAAATAAACAATTGTACGCTAATCAGCAAATTTCCTCTCTGTAGTAACGTATTTACGAAGTTCATTTGCCTCACTTCCCAGATGAAATTCATTAAGAATAGTCTATATGGCTGTAATTAGCGATGAGGACATGGTTTTATTTTTATCTCCTGTGCAGCATCTGCAGTTGTCAGTTTCAATATGGAAACAATGACCTACTCAAAATGTAGTTAGAAGGGAGTCTACTATGTGTAAAAACTGCATTTCAGTACTACCCAATCAGCAGTTGTGCTTAGTTTAAGCTAACCCCAATACATAAAAGTGCAATAGTTTTTTTTTTTTTTTTTTTATTCCTTATTTGTAAAATAAATAAATAACCAGGAAGATATGTAGAACATCCATCCATACATTTTCTGTACCTTTTATCCTACACAGGGTCGCAGAGAGCCTGGAGCCTATCCCAGGGTATTAAACACACACTGACACACAACGGACAATGTAGAGATGCCAATCAGCCTACAACAAAAGACAGCCTAAATGTCTTTGGACTTGGGGGAGGGAACCAGAGTACCCGGAAGAAACCCCTGAGTCATGGGGAAAACATGCAGACTCCGCGCACACAGGGGAGGCAGGAATCGAACCCCCAACTCCGGAGGTGTGAGGCAAGAGTGCTAACTGCTATGAAACTATGTCCCCCACATATGTAGAACAAGATTAAAATAAGTACATAACGTTTGTGTTCACATTTATTCATTAAGCAGACGCTTTTATCCAAAGCGACTTACAAATGAAGAAATACAAGCAAAGCGATATATCAACAGGAGAACAATTCAAGTAGTGCTACCATACAAGATCTTTTAATTGAGTTTTAGACAAATAAAGTGCATGGAGTAGAGGTGTAAGAGCCAGATTAAGTTGTTGGTTTTTTTTTTTGTTTTGGGGGTAGTTACGTGCTCACGGAAGAGGTGGGTCTTCAGCTGTTTTTTGAAGATAGTGACAGATTCCACGGTATGGATTGAGGTTGGAAGTTCATTCCACCACTGAGGAACAGTTAGTGTGAAGGTTCTGGAAAGGGAACTTGAGCCACAGTGAGTAGGCACTACTAATCGATCACAGATTGTGTGAGGGAACGTAGGCCTTCAGGAGAGAGTTGAGGTAGGAGGGTGCTGATCCAGACAGGGTCTCGTACGTGAGCATCAAGGTCTTGAATTTGATACGGTCGGCTACAAGAAGCCAGTGGAGGGAGATGAAGAGGGGTGTGACATGGGTTCTTTTGGGCTGGTTGAAGACGAGGCGTGCTGCTGCATTCTGAATCATCTGAAGGGGTTTGATGGAGTTGGTTGGGAGGCTCGAGAGTAGTGTGTTGCAGTAGTCCAGTTTTGATATGACAAGAGCCTGGACTGGTAGCTGTGTAGCCTGTTCGGTGAGATTGGGTCTGACATAAATAATGCATTAAGCCGTGGCCTTCGCAAAAGTGTATCAAGGCGCTGAGGAAACCCATCTGGAAAGCTGACTTCTGGTCTGGAATACTTGTTTGTGTCTCCTGTCAGTCATTTTACAGACACTTTACAGGCCACTGAAGTTCCTGGCGGTGGAGCTTTGTGAACATGGGTGGGAATCATTCTAACCCACCTAACTGTTGGAGACCTATTCTTAGAAAAAGAAAGAAATAATTTTACCTAATGCACCTTTTAATGTTTTTAGCTCTCACAGGATGCTTTGCTGCTACTTTCTGATTTAATTTAGTAGACATATTTATGATATAAATGTTTGAGTTTTTATGACAACACACGGTTGAAATATGTTTACGAGTTGCTGTAAGGTATGATGATTTGATGATGACCTTCACCATGCCATGTGATTGCAGAAAAGGAAGTGCAAACAGCACTTGCTGGTCATGTGACATGCCTTTTTTTTTTTTTTTTTTTTTTAATGTTACAGTTAAGGCCGTGTTTTTCCAGTTACATAGGAAGATAGTAGTTTTGTATTATTGCCTATCCAAAAATTGGAGATAAATTCATTGTTGCCATATGGCAACACCATGCAGTAAAGGGTTAGTGCATGCTTTTTCAATAATCAGTGCAGAGAAGCAAGAGGGAAAAGCAAGATGAGCACATGCAAAGTGAGAGCGAACTAATTATGGATGTACAACATAATAGATTAGAGATTAGATTGTGGTATATTAAATACGAAGCTGGTCACAGTTCTGTAATGTGGAGCTTGTTAAAATTTTGTTCCATGCTACAACCCTAGTAGTATAATAAAAAAAAAAATCAACTAATGATTGGTAGTAATCTATCTGCATAAATAGAAGAAAACCTGCTGTCCTGGAGAGCCGCTCTTCTCCGCATGTTGATTCTTTTGAAGGAAATGTAAGCACTTTTTCCTCATTTGGAAACAACAAAATGAGACAATGTGACCACAAAATGTTTAAAAAAAAACAAACAAACAAAAAAACCAATCTGCATCTATAAACGCAAGTCATTGCAGTAAAACTGATTTTGACTGCATAATCTATTAAGGATTATGAGCATCGTGACCAATATGGAATAGCCAATAACCCCTTTGTGATGCCTTCTACTAATTAATCACGGACAGTCCGTTATCGCGAGCTCATGCAGAAAACTGAGCATTTAAAATTTCAAATAATGCATGAAATTAATGATGGCTAATCTTTTTTTTTTTTTGTCAAATCTTCCTTGTTTGCAGAAATACTTTATAAGCCAGTTTACTGTCTCCTATTCCACATATGCTACCAGTTTATTCATCACAGCATTATGATTATTCTTTGTAAGCTCTCATAAAATAATTAGCTTTAGATGACTGCAGGCATGATTCACAGCTAGTTGAAAGTGTCTTTATAAATGTGCAAGTCTCAAAAACTTCACGGCAGACAACATAATGTGAAGCTGAATGAGACTCGCTTTCCTGCTAAAGAGTCTCATTCAGGGTCAAGGTAGCAAAAGGGCCCGCATTTATACAGGTACTGTATGCTATGCTGAAAAAGGAGAGTAACATACATGTAACGTGGCTCCATCTGGCTTTGAAATTTAGTACTACATGACGGGTAAAATTTTAACTTGACATATGTCGTCTAGGACTGGGGTAGTTCTCAAACTCAGGATGTGTTTAACCCACCACGCAAGGTTGTGCAGCACGTTTAAAAAAAAATATATATATATATATATATATATATATTTAAAAATTACAGGCTGTATGGAAATTCATAATACGTTTTCTCCTATCTAAAATTTTGAAAATTTGTACCTCTTGATAAATGCACTTGTAGGAAAGGAGGTTAAAAGTGAACCGTATTCAGCATGAATTCTTTGGTTTGCCCATTTGGGAAACCCCTGAAGGTTTTATATATACACAGTAGAAATACATGAAAGAACCATACAAATGAGTGTTTGGGTACAAGATGATATACATAAATGATTGAGAACGGTGAATGAATAAATGGATAAGAATAAAAAGTGTCCTAGGGAGAACCTCGGTTGGAAGCTAAAAACCCTTAAGCAACTAGATCAATCAATGAGACGCACTTGAGGAGTTCCGTCTTGATTTTAGTAAAACAATTTGAAACCACGATCCAAGAGATATTAATGATTTTATTTCACCCCTGCAAACTGCTGGGACTATGAAAAACACCTACACGTGCGTGCACAGTTATGCTGAGACCTTTCAAAAAGTCACATATTGACATTTGCATTAAACACCAATGTCATAAAGCCACCTTTCCCTCTTCTTCTCACCATGCTTGGATGTCAGATGAAATGCACGTAATTTGGTGCCATTCACTTTGCAACTCCGTAGCATCCTTTACAGTTACTGTGTGGTAATGATGATGCCAATACAGTGCAGCTACTCCCGGATTTAGAGCACGAGTCTCAATTGCACAACACTCCACACAGTAGAATTCGTAATGCCTCAATGCAGGAATTTTGTTGAGAGTTATAAATGAGAGTTTGGACAAACAGCTCATGTGTGACTGAACTCTGTGATGCATGATCTTGATAATAGGATGAATCACAAGCAGGCCAGGCTGGGCCACATTCTTTCTGTTGATGCCTGTGTCACTTTTGCAGGTGGCCTTACCAGATGAAGCATCCAGATGTGTGCTGCCTAAGTACTGAATGCAGATGCACTCATGACTTATTGCAGTGTGTCTGGCCTGCCCTAGCAATTCGTTAGCTGTCTTAATGTTACCGTTGGAGCAATCTCTCCAAGCTACAGAAGTTGATACCTCTAAGTACCTTGCTCCTAACAATACAGCATCTAGGCCATGATATGAGGCTGAACATAAACACCCACAAGGCACAAGAGACCCACCAAGAGATGAGTCACCTTGTACACCCTGAGGTCTCTAGACAGCACCCTTACCACTAAAGTCTCTAGCACATACCACCTAGGGGTAAGAGCTGGTTATGGGATGGTTTACAGCTGAAAACTTTGCTCCTTGGTTGTCAACTACACTGATCCTTTTAACATTGTCACAGGGATAGAAACTGCAGTTCCTCTGTTGGTTCCCAGATTTTTCAGTTTCAAGGCCTTATTGATTTAAAACCCCAGCAACGTTGTTGTTTTGTCAAGAGGAGTGATGGGTTGTTCTTCTCAAAAGCTCAAAACAAGGACTTCTATTCAACAAACTTCCTTGTTCAGAAGAAGGAAGACAATTTTCATCCAGTTCTAGAATTGAGAGAATTGAATCAGTACTGGTCCCATCCAGGGTGTATTCCTGCGTCACACCCAGCATTCATGGGTTTGGTACCGGATCCATCACAGCCCTGACCAGTACAGTGCTGTTACTAAAGATGGATGGATGAATGAACAAATTTCTTCCTTGATTTTTAAAGCTGTGCAACCCCAGGACTGGTTACATTGCTTCTCTACTGTTGATTCTTCTGACTTTGTATGCCATAGAGTCCTGCTTGTGCCCCAAGATGGCTTGCAAGACCTTGGTATTCACTACTGCCCTCACTGGTTGTCAGAACCCCCTGGCGGCTTCCTTCCAAGCAGATCTGCTGTCCCTAATGGGTCATGAGATTTGGCACCCTCAGCTTAGTCATCAGTTTCTGTGGGTCTGGCCCTCTGGCCAGCTCTACCACAGTCCTCTGGGTTCCCAGTGTGGGATCTCGCCTTTGTGCCAGAGTCCCTTAAGGACCCCACTTCTGGGCTTATGCACAATGCAGAGCTGATGTGTATATTTGGAAAAATATATTATTTTTTTATCCCTAGTGATCACTTCAACTAAAAGCTGAACATTGCTCTCATCAAAAGCCTGTCTTGCTCACTTTGTGTGCATTGGTCTAATCCAGGAGTCTGCTTATTGTCCCATCACCAAATTTTGTGAATGGGTTGATTGGCCTTACAGCCTTAAGTGATGGTGAACCTGCAGAGCTTGTCCCTTGGTTCCTTGTTCCATTATTTAGACTGGATGATGTCGATCTCATTGTCAGATGAGCTGCTCGTCTACCACAGGAAAGACACAGGGGCTACTTTGTCTAAATAGAGACTGGGACACTGCATAGTGGACGTCATCATCGTGGCTTATAGATGAGCTGAATTCCCAGCACCTACTGTGGCATGCCATTCTGCAAGGAGCATCGCTTCTTTATGGACATGATTTAGAAGTGTGCTACTCCAGGGACCCTATCATTCCAGTGGTGTAAGTGTAGCAGTCATCTTTGATCGCCTTTCAGAGTAGTCTTTAAGTATAACATTTATGTTCCTTGTTGGCATAGGTTATCCAGGTGTTTATCCCCTGGTGGTTAGGAGCACAGAAATAGAACACTAGTTATGTATATAACTGTGGTTCTATGAACCTGTGATAGCCACCAGTTATATATATGTAACTAGCGGTCTCATTAATGTTGAATTTAATCATGTCTGGGTTTTCAGACGATGCTAAGCTTGCACATCAACTTTTCAAGCTGTGAATGCTTTTCTCTCGAGGCTTCACATGGAGGTAGAGGGGGAACAAAAGGCTCACACTGGCTTTTTTCCTTCGCTGCACTGCAGAATTGCTGCTAATTGTCTTTAGCTCCGCAAGAGTCTGACTCTCAAAAGGCCAGAATGTATATGGATTTTCTAAAATGTCACCAAAGTTTTGGAGCCCCCACACTCCTGCAGAGAAAACCTCATATTCTTATGATAGCTACAGACAGTGCTGAATGGACAGCTCTTCCAATATTAGATATTTATCTGTCTCCCTACCTGCAGTTAATCAAATCATTGTGTGCATATTTCAGGACAGTGTGTCATAAGGCTTTCCTTATAGCATGACAAAACTAAACTTGTCTTGAGAGGAGCTGAATTTCCCTCCTTTGAAAGCAGCAATAGATTCTGCTTCAAAAACCTAATTTCAGCCTTTTGGTTATGCATGTACAGTGGCCTCCACTAATATCGGCACCCTCTCTAAATATGAGCAAAGAAGGATGTGAAAAAATTGTCTTTATTGTTGAACCTTTTGCTCTTTTGTTTAAAAAAAAATTCACAAAAATACTCTGCTCTAATGGATATCAAACAATTGCAAACACAACACAGGTGTATCAAAAATATATATCTTTGTTAAATATATGTGTGCACCAATTATTGGCACTCCTATGAATTAATATGAAAAAAATATATATGAAGAATATACCCACTGATATTTTTAATTTTTTTTAGTACACCTGGGTGACTAGGAACAGGAAATTTTACAACCATGACTTCCTGTTTCACAGGGGTATAAATATGAGGTAAGACATAAGCCAAATTCCCTTAGTCATTCATAAGAATGGGTAAAACCAAGGAATATAGCTGTGATGTGCGGCAAAAGGTTGTTGAGCTTCACAAAATGGGAAGTGACTATAAGAAAATAGCACAAGCATTGAAAATGCCCATTTCCACCATCAGGGCAATAATTAAGAAGTTCCAGTCATCTGGAAATGTTATGAATCAACCTGGAATTGGACGTGTGTCTATATTGTCTCAACGCATTGTGAAGAGGATGGTTTGAGAGGCCAAAAAAATCTCCAAGGATCACAGCTGGAGAAATGCAGAAGTTAGTTGCGTCTTGGGGTCAGAAAGTCAAAACTACAATCTGAAGTCACCTACATCACCACAAGATGTTTGGAAGGGTTTCAAGAAAAAATCCTCCACACTCATCCAAAAACAAACACAAGCGTCTTCAGTTTGTCAGACACTACTGGAACTTCAAATGGGATCGGGTTCTATGGTCAGATGAAACCAAAATAGAGCTTTTTGGGCATAAACCCCAGAGGTGGTTTTGGCACACAGAGAGGTAGCCATATGGGAAAAGTACCTCATGCCCACGGTTAAATATGGTGGTGGCTCTTTAATGTTTTGGGGCTGTTTTTCTGCCAGAGGACCTGGACATTTTGTTAGGATACATGGCATCATGGACTATCAAATATCAACAGATATTAAATGAGAACCTGACTGCCTCTGCCAGAAAGTTTAAAACTGGTCATGGTTGGATCTTCCAGCAGGACAATGATCCAAAACATACATCAAAATCAACACAAAAATGGTTTACTGACCACAAAATCAAGGTCCTACCATGGCCATCCCAGTCTCCTGACCTGAGCCCCATAGAAAAACTGTGGGGTGAACTGAAGAGGAGAGTCCACCAGCATGGACCTTGACATTTGAAGGTTCTGGAGAGATTCTGTATGGAGGAAAGCTCTCAGATCCCTCGCCATGTATTCTCCAACCTCATCAGGCATTATAGGAGAAGACTCGGAGCTGTTATCTTGGCAAAGGGAGGTAGCACAAAGTATTGACTAAAAGGGTACCAATAATTGTTCCAGCCCTATATTTAACAATTTTTTTTGTTGTTGTTCATTTGTTTATTATTATTATTTATTTATTTATTTATTTTTTACATTTTTTTTTACAAACACTGAAGTAGAGATCACTATGTGTGTCAATAATAAATTGCCACTCTCCAGCTTAAAATAAGGAAGATGTCGGGAAGAAATGATTTGACAAATGATTTCTGAAAAAACTCATTGGTTTACATCTCTTTCCCTATTGCTTTGTTGTACCATGAAGTGATGTCAGAGAGCTGAAGCACATCAATTTACCTGAAAGCAGTCACAATATGGACACATCATTCATTGGTGCTGAATGTAAGGAGGCTCTACCACTGGGAAAATCAGTGTTCGAGCTAGACGTAGTGACCGACCAAATACAACATGATCAATGTGTGAGAATTCAGTACAAAGTAACGCTTCAGAGGTAGAGGAGTATGAGTTTGAGAGCCACAAGGAGGGACTCGGTCATTGTGCCTAATGGGTCTTAGTGACCGGTTCTGCAAGAACAGCTATCAAAGTGGCTCAACCACACAAGTACAGAAAAAGAGAGAGTTTTGCAGAATTGAGGGGTAATGAGTCAGGAAGTGCAATCTTCAAGCTGCTGAACTAGATCGACAAGCTAGTTTTCCTACAAGCAACTACAGAGCTGGTTGGCTTCAATTTCATGGTCTTTCCTCCCACCAAGAAGGTATTAAGGGGGGACTAGATATCACACTTCACATCTTGAGAACAGGACTCAAAAAAATGTTTTCGCTCTGAGCAAAAGCAATATTGCAATGTTTCTTTTCTTGCATTTCAACCACAACATAACGCACCTAAACCATTTACAACAAAATGAAAAAGCACTACATTCAGTACTGTTACATAGGATATGTTTAGGCCTAATGTAATAAAAACGATTATCAGGCCCAACTTACGGCTCCAGGGTCCCAGGTTCGATCCTGAGCTCGGGTAACTATGGAGTTTTGCTCGATATTCCCGTGACTGTATGGATTCCCTCCAAGTTCTCTGGTTTCTTGTAAAAATCTTTCCCTTAGATGTGAACAAGTGTGTGAATGTGTTTGCATGAAGGACTAGTGTCCCATCCAGGGTGTATTTCTGCCTCGTGCCCAGTGTTCCCAGGATAGACTCTGGATTCACTGCAATCCTGACCAGGATATAAAACTGTTTGGAGGTAAGACACAGTGCACTACACAGAATGAAAAACATCACACTATTAACCGGCACCTGAAGTTTAAAACAAATTCCGCCCACCCTCCATTTTCAGTTACATTTTTTGTTCCATGAACTGGTTTAAGAAATTCTTGGACTTAGCAATCTGTGTTTGAATTGAGATGACATGGAGACCATCTCCTGAAAAATGAAGACAACTTAAGTTTCAAAGCCGAGTAAAAATACATCTATGTTTAGTCATGATCTCACTTTTTTTTTTCTTCTCATCCGACATGTCCAAATATTCCAGAAACCTTAATCATGTGCTCACTTATACACTTGCTTGTGTTTTGCACAATTAGATAATTAACATTTCTTTTTTCTCTCTCTCTTCATTGGCAGCTTTTCAAACTGCTCCTAATTTGGCATGTGTCAAGATAAAACCAGCAAAATTGCTGTGTAGGTTCTGAATACTAATACAAATGACTTGTTTGTATCTCACACCTGTAGCCCTCTTGTATTCCCTCTTTATTCCTTGTTTTTCATTCCCTAGATTGAATTCATAACTCATAATGCCGATAAGACTCCTCTATCCAACCATGCTCTACTTTCTTCTATCCTTCGATGTTCCTATAGATATCTATTGGATTTTACTACATCTTGAAGATTCACACAACCTATATGTTTAGCACATTTGATGCGTCTTTTGATCCAAACTTTCACACATTAATATATTTCACACTATTAGCATAAAATATCTGAATTATTTGGCACATTTAATTTTGTCAATTGCATGTCAAGGTTTTTTTTCATATATATATATATATATATATATATATATATATATATATATATCATATTATGTCAGGTGATTTAACTCCTGGGTTAAAAAATTTTCCAAACATGTTGGGCACGGAATAGCGATGTACTTTATTGCCTTGATATTTAAGGGCCGTCCTCTTGATTTACTTTAAGTTTTCTAACCTAGAAAGATATTTCTCCTCTTCTCTTCTTCTTCTTCATATAAGTTTGTTTGCTCCTGTGAGCTTGTTTACTTTTTTATTTACGCAGGTGACAATATTTCCGTGCTAGAGTTTCCTAGTTTTCCCTACAGTGAACTTCTACCTAAAGTTTGAGAAAGTTTGAATTCTTTCGTGCTTGAGACAGAGAAAGTGACTCGCTAGGTATTGCAGCGCCCAGAATGTGCTCACTGACAGGAAGCTTAAATCACCTCTTTCTCCTGCATCTGGACATTTTTATATTTGGCAAAAGCCAAAGCATGCCTTCAACCCACCAAGATCTGTTGCCTAATGTTAAACATGTTGCCAATCATCAGCTCCAGTGATTGCTCTGAATGGTTAATGCCAATTATAAGAGTATGTGGGCATTTTACAGGATCAGGATTTCTTCAGAGCGAATGCTTTCCTCCTGCTGTTCCAACATTCCAAGATAGAAACGCATCCTTACCCCTGGTGAAAATAGTGTTGCATATCAAGTTAACGTCAGATGCATTCGACTATTAGACCTTCAGTGGAGAACAAACTGGGAAGTAGACTGCCTCCTCCCATCATAAACAATGAGTTTGTATTTTACTACATACTGTATAACAGAGGAACATTTTTAGGATGTTACTCTCTCGTTAAATGCCGGTATTTACAACACGTCCTCGCTTGCTAAATGCTGATATTTAAAAATGCTGATTCATAAAAGGTAAAGTGGAAAACAAGACAACACGAAAAAGATAACCCAATAAAAAGTCGTTTTGAAGTCGTACTTAATCCAAATATTAGGACAAATTCGATACATTAAAACATGTTTTTGCACCACTTACACCTAATTCACATTATACCACAGTACTACTGAATTCTCGATTCTGATTGGCCAGAAGATGTTGATTTATTTTCTGTAATCACAGCTCTGACAGCAAGGTAGCACTCATACTAATGCATTTTTGTTTCTCTAGTAAAGAATTGTTGGGTTGAAAAAGTTTTCTGTAAGGAGATGTTTATTTCGCATTTTTTGGAAGGAGTCTCCAGTGTCAGCGCTTTGTAACAGCCAGAGGTCAAGCTGTAAATTTTAATTTACAGACAGAGGGAAGTCTTCAGGATTGAGGGCTTTTGAGTTTCTTGGTAACATGACATGCTGCATTTTGTTTTGTTTTGTTTTGTTTTGTTTTATTAACTTAAAAATGTACAACCTGTTGTACTGTAATTAATCCAGTTTGTAATCAGTGGCAAATTGCTGTGGTTTAAGTGGAATAAAACACATCACAATATCCTCTTATAGGAAAATAATCAACTTGGCTTCATGTCAGGCCAGATATAACAGCACACCCCTTTGTGTTTTATTCCTTACTTATCTACCGTTATAAGTGGCTGATATTAACATATTGTTCATATATTCTTGGGTACTTTAATTACTTTGTATACCTCATATCCATCTATTTGTATTAAGTTCCTTAGCAATAATTTTGAACTTTTTTGTCTATATTTTTTTTAATATTACAAGCTTGTTTTTGATTGTTGGTTACTTTGCTTTTAGCCATGAAAATCTTTTATGGTGGTGTGTGTTTCCTTGAAAACTTTACAGACACCGGGCCATAATAACAGTTCAAAAGTTACATCAATATTTATACTGGGGAAAGTATGAAGGAGCTTAACTTGAATTTCTGGGCTGGCCCATTCAGATAATTAAAATAACCTACAAAATGCACCATCTTAAAAAACACACTTTCCTTTATGCTTCAAAAGAAATGGATTGTAATAGCTTTTCCCCACATTGCTATAAACTGCAATACAATGTAACATAAAACTCGAGGCAATGAAAAAACCCCACACAATTTAGAGTAATATAATGATAGTATGCAAATGAGAAGAAGGGAAAGATTAAATGCTTATTTTAATAGGAGACTAATACTGTATTTGTTGTGAACAAATTAAGGTTGATAATGAACATGTTCTTGAGCAGGACATGGAAAGGATCTTAGTTAAGTGAATTTGTGATTACTGCAGATTTCTCATTTGAACAAAATGGGTCCTGCCCACAGTTTATAAAATAGTGTTTGACATTGCATGTCATATTTTTTTCCCCTTATGATGAACTAGAAATATTTTGTACCAAGGCAGCAAGTTGACAAATTGGAGACACTTAAGAAAACACTTAACTTACAATTTGAGGATTTATAGCTCACATCTAAGATATAAACGTTAGATCCTTAGCACACAACATTTAACAATGCCTATTTATAAAATTAAAAAATTAGTTTTTTTTTTTTTTTTTTTTTAAACACATGGATCATACAGAGGAATCGCATGTAGTGGGATCTGATATGTTCTACGGGCAATAAGCTCGGGTATCCGCTCATCACATTCTGACTTGTGGCTCGGTTACATACACTATGATTCATTAGACGGAAACAGTGGAAGACTGATTTCACCAGGCTAGAAATAATCTGCTATAAATAAAACGGATCGGCTATAATGTGTAGGCCTGCAGCTATGGAATAAACGAGCTTCTGTCTATAGCATATTAGGTAATAGATACTTAGCGACTTGACATTAGCTGACATTTTGCTGGACTTGTGTGCTTGTTATTGCTGAAAGCATGGTGGTGTCAAAACATTTTTAGTAACAGATAACCTGATGCTGATCACAAGAGGATGGGGTAGTGGAGTGTAATGCATTCTCGGGATACTAGATCATTACACCAATTAAATGATAGGAGCTATTTAGGCCTCATTACGAAGCTGTAGGAAATATAAACACAAATTGGATTGGATTGGAAATGGAGAATTCAGTAAAGTACCCTCCAATTGGTTCTCCTCATCCTTGTATGTTAAAAATAGTTCCAGAGCTGGAAATAATTTGTTTGAATGCTTGTGTTTCAAGACATTGTATCATTGTATCTTCATTGAATATTATTAATGCATACATTTGCTTGCTTAACCCCCCCCCCCCCCCCCCCCCTTTAATGGAAGCACACACAGATGTGCATACAGTATCATCTTAGGAAAATCTCATTTTTAGTAAATCAGTGCACAAAATGGCGACCGTAAAAGAGAAATCCTGCTGTAAGAAGCTAAGATACACCAGGAAGCTGCATTCGAACACCATGAGCATAGCTTATGCGTTTTAGACATATTCGTTCATTATACTCTTACCTTTTTCTCCTCTTGTAGTCAGAAACACGTACATGGCAGCGCAGCACAATCAGACGTGTCCCATCCCCCATGCTAGAGAAGCAGCCTGGTTTAATTTAAGAGCACTATTGAGCCCACACACCGGATAATGATAGCTTATCATAGTACTGAGAGGATGATATTGATGAGTGATGGAATGAATTACGTGTAGAGGTCTCGGCCAGATTGCTTTGAATGAGATCCGCGCACGTGCATTTGAGTTTTACAATATTTGTGTGGCTTCGTTTGATAATGAGATTGTACGAAGGGGGAAAGTGGGCCTCCCCCCCCCACCCCACCCCTTCCTCCCGTCCACATGCAGGTGTCATTTCAGTGTTCATTTTCCTTACAGTGCTGAAGAGCCCAATTCCTCTGTGGTGTTCTTCATCTTCAGGGCAGCAGCACTTAATCCAAGGTGACTTTCGGCTTTACATCTGAGCATATAGCACGTCTCCTATAACCCAGTTTTTCCTGCCGATGAGTAATAAGGCAGGGAGAGAAAGAGTACATGCCTCATCCTAGTTCTATATTAGGAATGCTATTTTCCATTGGTAATTCTCACTTACGGCCATTTTTGCACTGATATATGGGTTCGGGTTCGGTGTAGTGTCTAGTTTGGCTGCAACCACTGTCAGTTATGCAAATGGATGGAAGATGCACCTAATCTAAATTTCTGATGTTAACAATGCACATAACAGTGATTTTCATTTCCAGGGTGATGCAGAAAGTTCTAGAAATCCCTCCATTTTAAAGGTAAAAAAAATCCTATATTATTTCAAAGGTTCGTAATTTGCAAACAGGATAGACCGAGCTTATAGACAATCCAAGCAGTGACATTTGCATACTAATGCAATTGCCCTTTGTGCTCTTATTGCCAGAAAATGTGACAGATAATCCCAGTAGATCAGTCTGAGGATATTGCAAAAATGAGCATAAAACACAATTCTCCTTTTCATTTCCTTAAAAAAAAAAAAAAAATTCTGAGGCTAAGTTAGCACTAAAGCAGTAGTTATTAAGATGTGTATATGAACCCTGCCTCAAATATTCTCTTAGAGCATTAATGTTAAAATCACAAAACCTGTAACACTGAAGAAATGCAAAAAAACCCCAAAAACCTGGTCTTCCTTCTGAAATGTGACCATGTGTATAGAACCAAGCAGTATTGCATCTGTGAGACTGCGTGTAAGTCTTTCTGATCACAGATTATATCCTCTTAAGGTGCACCTTGTAACTGAACAAACAGCGATTAAAAACTAAACCACGAAGATAAAGATAAAGCACTAGGTCGGACATTTATTTATTATTTTTGAAGTGTTAAGAGCTAAACCAGCTCTCAATCAATAGAAATGTTATGTTGCATATTCATCATGAGTCTTTCAGCAGAGGAACATGGATCTATCTACACATGACCTTTTTTTCACAAACATGGAAAAACACAAACAGAACTTTCTCTTGGGAGACCTTTTTCCTGCTCTTCAATAGTCGACTCCAGAATAATGAGCAGAAATTATGGCATAAAACACACTGCAAGCAAAATAAATTAATTACATTTTTACTAAAAGAACTAATGTTTGTCATATATCAAAAAAAAAAAAAAAAAAAAAAAAAAAAAAAAGACTTCTGAAACATTATTGACAACATACTGTTCGGTGGATAAAAAAAATTCTACACACCCCTGTTAAAATTGCAGGCTTAAAAAAATGAAACCAAGATAAATCATGTCACATCTTTTTCCACCTTTAATGTGACATAGCAACCAACAAAATTCAAGTGAAAAACAATTTAAAATATTTTTTGGATAAAAAAAAAAAAGCAAAACAAAAAACTGTTTTTCTTCTAAATGCCCATTTTATAATGGGACATGTGACTCTGCTCAGAATTAGCCAGTCACAGTCAAACTCTGGTTCAAAAGTAATTATCATACACCTGTCATCAAGGAAGTGATTTTGAATAATCCCAAATAAATATGTAGGATTCTGTAGGTCATCTTCCTGATTGCGTCCAACTGCTGAAGCCATGGTCCAAAAAAAAAAAAAAAAAAGTAAGAGTTTACAGAGCATGTGCAGGATCTCATTGTGGAAAAGTTTCAATCAGGAAAAGAGTACAGAAGAATTTCCAAAACATTAGATGTACCATGGAACACAGTGAGCTGACATTAATAAAAACAGGACCTCCCGCCTAAATGGACAAAAACTTACCAGGGAGGCTGCCAATAGACCTACGGCAACATTAAAGGAGCTGCAGGAATATCTGCCAAATACTGATTACTCACTGCATGTGACAACAATCTCACGTATTCTTTACAATTTGGGCTATGGGGTAGTCTGGCTAGACAGAAGCTCTTTCTCGTGAGAAAAAACTTACAAGCCTGCCTAAATCAACACAAACCATGAGGCAAAATGGCAGGACAATTTGGGCATAATTCTTAGATATGTTTGGTGCAAAACCAAGACAGGTTATCACCCAAAGAACACCAAACCCTCAGTAAAGCATGGTGGTGGCAGCATCATGCTATGGGGCTGCTTCTCTTCAGCTGGGACTGGGGCTCTAGTCAAGATAGATGGAATCATGGGTAGCTCCAAATACCAATCTATTTTGGGACAAAACTTGCAGCCCTCTGTTAGACAGCTGAAGAGGAAGAAATACTGTATTTCACCTTCTAGCACAATACCGACCCAATGCACTATTCCAAGCCAACAAAGGAATGGCTTCAGAAGAAGATCAATGTTTTAGAATGATCCGGTCAGAGCCCAGATCTAAATCCTATGGAAAATCTATGGAATGAATTGCACACATGAGATCCCTGTGCAATTTGATAGATCTGGAGCATTTTTGCAAAGCATTTTGGCCAAATCAAGATGTGCTGTATTTCAAGCCAAAGGTGCTGTAACACCTGTTCGTTAAGGGGTTAGTTAGTTGTGCACACTTGTGCAAGTTGTAAAACATTTCTATTTGTTTTTCTCTTGAATGTTGTTGGTTGCTATATCACGTTTTGTTTTTTTGTTTTTTTAAAAAATATACCCTCTGAATGTGCCGTCAAGTCTGCTTAAATAAGTCTAAAACCTTGCTGACGATATAATTTTCTGACACAAGGCATGTTATTTTATTCACTTTTTGGATAACTACACGCTGTATCAAAACAGACGTACGCCTAATCAGTTCCTAATCAGATACCAGCTGTCAAAAAGTCCATGCACCTAAAATCCAAAAGTAAAAAAAAAATCTGTAGTTTTCAGAACTGTGTATAGTAGAAAATGTCAGAATTTCACCATGTGAAGAATTTCGACACGTTTGAAATACAAGCAAATGCTCAACCTTAAAAAAAAAACAACAACTTTTCTTTGTTGTTGTCACAAACTTTATTGTTGTCTTTGTCAATATCCTTAATGTATTAATATAAGCCCTTTTGTCAGCTATCACAATTATTAAAAATTAGCCAGGTAATGGATATAAAACATAGAAGTGATTTTAAAAATATCATCAAACTCCATAATGATGGTTGAAAAATGGTTCAAAAAATCCAGAATAATTCCAATTTCACCATGAATTGAATGCATCAGTGCACTGGAGGTATTCTTTATCCAGTGTTAATTGTTGGAATATGGAACGTTTTTAAATGTTTTGTGGAAAAACTTGCACTAGCTTAAGAGAACGTTGTTGTTGTTTTTAAATTGTGTTCAAATAAATCACTAATTTTTTGGGGTATTCGTTTTCATTTGGTCATTTTTTCATTTACCTGAAGGGTGCCAATAATTCTGTAGCTGTTGTAGTTATTTCTGTTAGTGACTAAAGGACAGAACATTTTTAACATCGTCTTCCAAGGAGATAACATGAGATTTAAAATGATTAGGGAAAAAATGAGGTCCCATTTTTTTTTTTTTTTTTTTTTTGAGTGTTTTTAAATGTTTTGCTTAATGTTGTGTGGTTCGTACATGTTTCTGCATTTCCAAATGAGATGAAGCAGTGTGATTGTTTCTCCTGGAGCAAGCTTGGAAGTGGGAAACCATTAGGAAGTTTAGCGAGTTAATCTCCGATGGAAACTTCTCTTTTGACTCTGCTATGAGGCGCTGATGTGTCACGGCTCTAAAACTCAGAGGCCTCATCAGCACTCCGCAAGCGAAACTTTGTGATTGACACCAAACCCTTGCTCCGTTGTCTTTTTGCAGGTTAAAAATATAACACCGCAGTGATGTCGCCACGGCGATATGGGTTTCCAATCAGATGTCTTCCAGCTGCCAGGTTGTTAAGGAACATGTGAGAGACTTCAAGTTCGTAGCGCCTTTCTGCTGCTCTGGGCATGTCACCTAGACTGGTTTGTGAAAAGCTAAGCTTTTTCTTCTTCTTCTTCTTCTTACTTTTTTCCCCATTCTTGGACTGGTTCGGAAACTTTTGCAAAAGCAAGAATGATTAGTTAGCATGTGGACATACTGGATTTGCACTATATTATATGATGATGCTGAAATATGAAACATTTCCAAGAGGAAAAAAAAAAAAGCAACAAACAAAATGCACACTTCACATCCTTTTTGCTTTTCGTCCAATCCTCAGAGTTCTGAAATGCTTGCACTGCAGTGCAGTTACTGAAAAGCCTATAGTGGAGAGGAGGTAAAAAGCCACACAGCCTGTTCCCAGCATGCATTAGGTGCATGGTGGATTGATTTAGCCTCGGCTAAGGTTCAGAGCATCTTTTCAGATGTCTGATTGTGGCGTCGGTGTATTAACACCACTCCGCTCTGACTGTAACGTGTTTGAGCGGTCTGGAGTAAGAATCCATCCAGTGTGCAGGTGAAAGAGGTCTTTACTATGATGTACGGAGATCTTTCCTTTTCAGAGAGAAGGCGGAAACAAAGTGAGTGACTCGAGACGAAAGCCAGACGAACCCTCTCCGAAGCTTTGGAGTAAAGTAGAAAAAGAAGAGAGAGAAAAGAAAAACTAGCCTTAAGAAGATGCAATCAAAATGCCTTAGTCAATTAATACAGTGTTTCATGCTGTTAACTAATACTTATGCTAATAGCACAAGTGAACATTTCAGGAAAGACTTACAAGTATATAATTATGTAATATTTAATAACAATCATTTAGGATAAACCTTGAAATGTTGTAGAGCAAAGATGCCTTCAAAAATAATCAAATTAAATGTTTCTAAAATACTATAAATAGTAGTAAACAGTAAATAAATGAAACGAAGGCAATATTTGGTATGACAACCCTTTGCTTTAAAAATAAATATAAATAGTCTCGGGTAGAATGTGTGCAGTTTTTATAAGGAAATGAGCTGTAAGTTTTACCGAGAACCAGTTCTTACAGAACCAGCCATTGATGTTCCGGAGACGTTCGCACTTGCTTCTTATTTTTGCAGCAAAATCCAGCAGCTTTCATTGTGTTTTTTGTCTGAAAAGTGTCTCTTACTGTACGTAATATGCTGCTTTCTTTACTGACATACAAACATTTTTCTGTAACATTTAATTTTGTGCTGGAAAACTAATGTTTGGAAATCTAAAATGTTTTTTGTACTGACTCGATAATGTAGAAGTCATAAAAAAAAATCTATAACACAGTTTGTACAAAAAAAAAAAAAAAACAACTTTAAATAAAAAATAGGGTGCCTAAGACTTTTGCACAGTACTGTATGTTCTTCAGCCAGTTGCAAACCTGCCATCCTGGAGTACACTGTAAAAAAAAAAAAAAAAAAAAACAACCCATGAGGCAACATAGGAATCAGGAACGATTGACGTTAGTGGAGGTGTGTTGAACGCGCCAATATTAACTGACACCTTAGAAGCCCCACCCCCTTCCTCACATCTAACCTCATGCTGGATTTTTGGAGCCTTATAAGTCGTAATTTTCAAGCTGTAATAACGTCATTTCCTACCTCCTGACATTCGACGTGCCTCCACAAAAACGTGTCTTTTGTTTACTCTGTTAGAGCACATGAAGCTCATATATAGCTACTGTAAGCACACTTTTACAGTTACAGACCTGAGTGGCTATTTGTTCTGTTCTACTATAGTGAACGTCAAGCGTTCAGGTCGTTTTGGAGTGAAATTGCAACACAGCAAAATCCGCAGACCATAGCGAGTATTTTCACAACAAACCAGGCAGTGAGCAATAGCAACTAGCTTTGCAACAAGCTAAGGCTATCTCTATTGTTGATGATTACCTTCTAAAAATAGTGATTAGTGTATGGTCAGGGTTAGATTTAACCAAGTCCTGTGTCTGTATATTAACGGATCTAAAGCCAGTACTGTTATAAACGTATTTACAAGTAGAGAAGGAGGACTTTACACTGTTCACAGTGTGAGCGGCCATGTTGATTTCACATCACTCCATAAACAGGGAAGGAACCGGTTAGTTGAGAAAGGTTGACGAGGTGAATTTTCAAGTTGAGGGTCGTTTTCGCTGGGTTTAAAAAAAATAAAAATAAAATAAAATAAGTTGTCGATGGGGAAGTTGCAACTTCGCCTTGACTGTAGCATTAATACTCCTTCGTCTCGTCTCGACGTTCCTGCATAAACTGTATGTGCTGTATGTCAAGGTGAATGGAGAATGTTTTGAGTTCATTCATGTGGAAGAAAATCTATCCATTGATCTTTGAAAGAGCTAACATTAGACAAGTACTTAGTTAGCATCAGATAACTAGCTTTAATTAGGTATGTCACTGAAAAATTTCGGCTGAAAAGTAGTCAAAAATGGCACAAGAGGTATGTCTGAATCCAGCTGATTTTTTAAATGTGTCACTTATCCATTAATAGTATTTATTTATTTATTTTTAAAAATCGGGACAGTGTTGCTCATCAACCGTCTTTTAACTCAAATCAGCCATTACGTCTTTATTCTTAAAAAGTTAAATGCATTCGTTATAGGTCCAGATGAGTCTAATGAGTCATTTTTCTCATTTCGATACAAACTAATTAGGACGCTTTATTGGTGACAAATAATAAGTTCCACACCGTGGCTATTAATTACAGCGAGCGTGTGAGATGGAGGACTGCAGTCTCTGTATACTCACTTCCTATCCTGCAGACAGAGAGAATGTCAGAATCTGCATTTTTATGATACTATAACTGTCCTGGCATGTCCAGTGGGAAATCAAGAGGCCTGTAATATCACAAGAGGATGGCCTGTTTCATCTTACTGAAGGCCACTGCGTCTACAGTATGATCATTGGTCCTTGTGTCTTCATCATATCGTATATTAAAAATATATCTTTTTTTAAACTACGATGTCAGACAGGAAAAGCTGCCAACTAAAATGAATCCACTTCACAGATAAGAGGCTTATATTTCTGACACCATCTGCGTGAGGAATAAAGGTATACAATAGAAAGGTGTAAAACGTGATGGGGTGTGTCCTTTATATAGGAAAATAATCAGTGATAGGGTGTTGTGATGTGATGTGTCGAAACGTGAAGCGGGGTTACTTTTATTTTTCGATTTTTTTTTATTTCCGCAGGTGTTTTATTCCTCTTATACCATTTAATTAAAAGTAACCAGTTGTCATTTTTTATTTATAAATGAGCATGTCATAATTTTTTTTATCCATTTATAGATAACTTTTCAAATTTATGCGAAACAGGTTAGTCCCTCATATAACTTACGTTAGAACGACTATAAACAGTCGTTCACTTACCAGCTTCTTTTTTTTTTCTTTTCTCTTAAAGATTATAATACGGAAAGTTGAACTCCTCTGTCCTTTGGCAGAAAACTTGCTTACCGTTACAAAGCGCTGACACCGGATACTCCTTCCTTGAATGTTAAAGAGCATCTATTATGGTTTTGAAACGCGCCTAATTTTGTTTAAAAGGTCTGATACAATAGATTTACATGCATCCAAGATCAAAAAAACACTTTAATGTGCTCATAATTTAAACTGCAGCGTTAACTTTTTTCCCCCCATTGTCACAAATGACTCGTTCAATGATCCGTTCTAAAGGATTCATTCTAAACTCCTCCTTTCAGAGAGCATACTCTGCTCTGATTGGTCAGATGTCCCAATCTGTGATTGGTCTACCGCTGTCAGCGAGCAGCCGATGAAGACCAGAGGCGGGGTTTTTTGTTACGAACCTACGTAGGTTTGTACAGGATGTAAAGTCTGGAATTAATAACGCCTCGTTTCAGCTGTTCAGAATCGGTTCTTTCTTTTAGGAGTCAGTAACTCAGTTTGTCGTGCGCTTTGATTTTTGAGACTTTACAGATGTTTTTACATTCACAAACAGCTCTATAACACACTACATGAAAGGTAATATCCGAAAAAGCATAATAGGTGCACTTTAAAACATATCCTTCCAAAAAAAAAAAAAAAAGACTTCATCATATTGCCAATTATACTTTTTTTTTGTTTTATTAAAAAACAAGACCTGTTTAAAATCCATTTATTATTAGTCTAAAATTATGTTATGTATGTTACGTATAATAACGAGCTGTTACTATAGAAACAATCACATACAGTATTAGAACCAGCATGTGGTTTGGGTTTCAGCCGGTACTATTGTCAGAGCTGCTGTTATAGAAAACGAATCAACAACCAACCAATCCGACCAATCAGATTTCATCAGCACTGTGGTATGACACTTAAACATCTTTTTTTTGTTGTTGTTTTGTTTTGTTTTGTTTTGTGGTGTTTTTTTTTTTTTTTTTTTTTTTTACAGACTTATTTGCATTTAAAATTTTCTGGCTTATCATTCCGGTCATTTACTGGAATCTGCTGTCCGAATCAATTATTTACAACATGCACCATGTTTCAGAAAAATGTTAAAAAAAAAAAAAAAAAACCCTCAAAATCCAGGCGACTGTCCAAACCAGCTGTCCAGGCTTTGTTAGGTTTTTTTTTTGTTCTGTTTTGTTTTTTTAACTTTGAAAAGGCCACAGAAAGATTCTGAGGATTTTTGTTTCTTTTTTTTTTCCTGCTTTTTTTTTTGACAGGAAGAAAAGAGGAAGGCTTTACCTGACGATAATTAATTAGCTGCTTCGCTGGCATAGAATGAATCAGAACCTCTCTGCTTATGAAGGAGGTGTGATTGTCATTTACAAGAGGGAGAAAGTGGACCATGTGGCGACAGCAGCTTGCGATATTGTTGGCTGAGTTCGACAAGAAGAGATTTTGATCGACCTTGCTCCCTTGCGGTGGGGGGATGGATTTGTTTTATTTATATATATATATGTGTGTGTATTTATATATATATATATATATATATATATATATATATATATATATATATATATATATATATATATATATATATATATATATATATATATATATATATTATGTATGTATGTGTGTATATATATATATATACATACATATACATACATACATATATATATATATATATATATATATATATATATATATATATATATATATATATATATATATATATATATATATATATATGTGTGTGTATGTGTGTTTATAAGATTTATTATACGGAGAAATGACATACGCATATAAACATTCATGCAGGAATCTACTTTCTATGTAATTACACTTATTAGCTGAAGGCAAATTTGAAGAAAGGTCCATAAGGAGTCCTTAATATTAAGACATTGTAAGTTTATCCACGAGTTTATTTTGGGAAAGGAACGTGTGTGTGTGTGTGTGTGTGTGAGCGCACAAAGCCTGGGTTGCAGCTTGGTTGCCATAGCTGCCTTTGACTGATTGGCAGGTAGCCTAAAGTCTGGCAGGACAAACAGATGTCCTCTCACCATGGCAGGACAGAGCTGTGTGGTGCTGGCACACTCCAGGTGAGGTGAGGTGAGGGATGGAGGACGAGGGCAAGACATTTACTCATGCCTCACGCTCTCGGACTCGACGACCGATCTCTGAGTCATTGGATGCAGAGCTGAATGCCATTGCTATTCTACCTTACCCTATCTACAAGATCACTGTTTTCTTTAACCATCTTTTTTTCCTCTAAATTCCAGAAACCTTGAGTGCAATTTAAAAACATGCAGTAGTAATAAGATTGTATCTCACTCGCGCTCTCTCTCTCTACATATATATGTATATGTATATGTGTGTGTTTTTATATATATATATATATATATATATATATATATATATATATATATATATATATATATATATATATATATATATATATATATATAAAAAGTGTAGCAACACTTGAAGGAATGTGACTGAATGAAGGGTGTACAAACCTCCGGCTTATAAGAAGAGAAAGCTAATGAGGCCCATACAGATGTCCTTGTTAAAGAAAACTGCCGTTAGATTTATTAATAAATGCCGAGTATTTTGCTGTCTCTTAATTGAGCTGCTAATCTGTGGATTGTGATCTGATATATTCTCACACGTTACACTGAGGTTAAAAGATGTAGAATTAGATGTTGTGAGAAATAAAAAACAATGACGCATGCTGTTATGGGAAAATAATAATCCACACAAACACACTGTGCTGTGACACAGTCCATCTTGCAGCGTAGTGTCTGTTCCCACTCTGAAGTGGATTCATTTCCGATTGCAGCACGTCCCAAAACGTTTCATTCCTTTTAGCTTGTTTGGGCAATATCTACAATCTGACTATTATGCAGAAGTAGCTTTTGTATAAAGAAGACAGCAATGATAGCACTGACGGTAGTAAGTTATCTGTCTGTGTATGAAATTTGAGCATTCTCTGTCTCATTGTTGTAGAGCACTTAATAGCTGAATAAATTTGTCACTTTGTGCTTAAATTTTGGGACAGTAAGTAAGTAAAAATGAATTGAATTAATTAAAAAAACAGGAAATGACCCTTTTTTGCCCTCTGAACAAAGGGGTTTTAAACCACAGTGATTTACCAACGATTAGAACTTGCATTTTATTAAGGAGAGTCATGGTATGTTTTTTTGTTTTTGTTTTTTTTTAACCATTTACCGGTATATTATAGTATATATTATCGGCATTGTTATTGATAACTTTCTAGCAGCTATATACAGTCATTCTCTTACCCGCCTCTGTCCCTTGAAATTAACAAGACAGAAACACAACTCATCACGTTGCCAAGAAACAGGAAAGTGCAAAATCCTCCATCCTGAACACTGTCTCATGGTGGAAAGCTTACTGACTGTTACAGAATGACTATATGTGTTTGCTATTACCATAGAAATGACACTATATGGATAAAAGTTTGTGGACACCTGACCATCACACCTGTTTGTGCTTGTTGAAGCTCATATTCTAGATTTATTCATTCCCCTGTGCTTGCTGTTATAATAAGCTCCACTCTTCTGGGAAGGCTTTCCGCTAGATTTAGGAGTGTGGCTGTGCGGATTTGTGTTCATTCAGCTACAAGAATATTAGTGAGGTCGGACACTGACGTCGGCGTGCAGTCGGAGTTCCAGTTCATCCAAAAAGTCTTCTGCGGGGTTGAAGTCAGGGCTCTGTGCAGGACACTCGAGTTCTTCAACTCAAACCTTGACAAACCGTGTCTTCATGGAGCTCGCTTTGTGTGTGGGGGTACGGTCATGCTGGAACAGGTTTGGGCCTCTTCGTTCCAGTGAAGGGAAATTGTAAAGCTATAGCATTCTAGACAATTGAGTGCTTCAAACATTATGGCAAGAGTTTGGGGAAGGAACACATATGGGTGTGATGTTCAGGTGTCCACATAATTTTGGCCATATAGTGTAATTTATTAGAACAAGTGCATTAATATAAACCTCTTGTTTAAATGACAGCCGTAACTACTGTCAGAGCTGCTCTTATAGTACATTAATCAACACCCTGTGACCAGTCTGAGAGTTCAGCAGTGCTGTGGTATAAAACGTATTATTACGTATTGAAGAATGATGCATCGCATCATTGCCGAAATAACAGATTTGTCTTGGGTTGAATGCAGACTGTAAAAATAACTCTCTAGTCAGATTTATATGTGACAGTTCCAGTGAGGAGCAACCTGAATTTGTGTACTTGAGTGTCTTTGTCTGGGTTTGGCGAGTCAGGGCTAAGGACAATCACACCTTCAGGGCCGCTAATAAAGCTCTGATGAGCAGTCAGGCAACTCGTGGGACACGTCTCCATAGCCCTTATTTTAAATACCTAGGTGTGCAAGCGGAAGGTCTGTGATTAGAGGAGAACCTTTGCTTGAGTTTAACTGTGTTCGGACACATTTTTTGATCCAGCTTGGGGCAGATGTAAGCGCTGATGAATGAAGTTGCCTATGGCAACGTTCTCACTGAGGTGATTTTAGACTCCGATGAATGGCTTGATGGCATTCTTGCTTCAGAATCGATGAGACAAAGCCGTCTGACGTTCAAAGCACGAGTGAGCATTGGACATCCTTAAGGTCAGATGAACATCGTTGCTAGGAAGGACACTTCCATCACCATGGATACTCGAGGCATCAGTGCAATGGCATAAATCAAGCAGACCTTGTTTCTCCTTGTTTACGAGATGTTTCACGCGCGATCTTGGTCATAATAGAGACCCGAGTGATGCCCCAGGGGTTCTGGTGTATTCTTTGTCATTCAGCTGTCACTACCAGGCCTCAAACTCGGCCTCAATCAGTACTACAATTGATAATTGGGTCAATGATTTGCTGTGCAGAGAGCTCAAAAGGCCCCCAATCGATTGATGGACACAGTTAAATCCGGAAGGAATCAATCTCGGCCAAGTAACTTCCTAACCTTTTCTGGGTTGGTCTGTACACTTGTTCTCGACTAATCAAGCTGCTTTGCACTCGAGTTTCTCGCCACGCAGTACGACCTGATTGGAAGAGCGCCGGGGCCGCTATATTTAGGCCCCTCTTCCCGCTAATTGGAGGTGAGGAATGCGAGAGTGTGACAACGTTCGCATGGGGAGGTGTGATTACGCACGTAGCCGCAGACACCTTTTTTTTTCCCACCACCCTTCTTCCTTCTTTTTTTTTTTTTCACACCTTTCTGGCATGCCATTAACAGCATGTTGAGAAGATTAGTTTCCTGAGTTGAGGAAAGCAGGCCTGGTGGAGGGAGGCTTGCACACATGGTGCTAATAAAACAAGTCTCATTCTTCTCTGGTTTCAAGGCTTGACTTTCCTCCATCACTTTTCACCTCCTGAGACAAAACAAGAGGTGTGTATGATGGTGGGTGATGCGACACAAATTAAACGGTGCCAACTGGAGCAGTGGGAAACTGTGGAAGTCTTTGGGTACGTTTTTCAAGACTTGTATCAGGATTAGGGTTCTTCATACTTGGGACAAAAGTAATAAAAAGCAGGATAAATCGACGCTTCGAAAGTTAAGAGTTCGTCAGCGTGAATTTGAAGACGTAGCATCGGTTCTGCAGTATCAACAGTACAGGAAGTATCATCAGCATGATATGTGTTTCCCAAACCCCAAAGATCTAACATAACTCTATGGACAAACTTGGATGGAAAATTTACATCTGCTAGATCTTAAAGTTAATAGTTTTTATTAAGTTTCCATCCATCTTTATTCATTTCACACACTGTTTTTCTTACACTCCCACCTTTTCTTCACAGATGAGATCATTTCAACAGTTGCTGTTTGTCGTCGTCCGTGCGAATGAGCTTTAATGCAGGTCACTCAACTAAGCCGTAATTGCCGAGTTCTTGCACCGAAAACCGAACAGGGTCCTGACACGCTTGACAAGCGTTGCCCATGCTCCATAACCAGCCATGGCTGTGGCTTGCGCGAACATCCCCCACCTCAGCTGCGTTAATCAGTGCATCGCCGAGTCCGAGACAGCGAGCAAGGTGGCAGTAATTGCAGGTGGTGGTAATTGTAGACAGCGATGATTGCCGCTGGCCCTCGTGACAGCTTAGGAACGTGTCTGAATCAGGGCTGGGCAACAAGTGAAGAACTTTCACTACTAACAATAATCGCTCCATGTTTTCATACTACATAACAAATTCGATTTTCAGAAAGATGCATCTTAATATACAGCTTTTGTGGGCGATTCTCTTATCCACGGCTGTCTCATTTGCGGGCAAGAAAGAACTTTCTATTGTTTTTTTTTTTTGTTGTTTTTTTTTTCCATATCATTTAACAATCTTTTCTTTGATTTAAATGCACTTGGCTGCTTTGTGAATCTTATCTTTTGAAAAGTTTCCTTTATTTCCACGTCAGACATGATGTTTAAAGCCAAGTGCTCCAGTAAAGTGAATACAGTGATGTATCACTTCTACTGCTTTTAACTCTAGTGACACTAGTGTGGGTTGTTATAAGACTTCTCTCATTCTGACAGTACACAGTACATGTTGTACTGCAGTTCTCACGTCTTTGCGAATTTTAATTGAAAAAAGAAAGAAAAAAAAAAACCCACAATGCATTTGGCATATCTCTCAGATTCAAACCATTGTGTGCCCCAAGTGCTCCCATGAAATATCACACGCCATCTTGTTTGATAATGAACTCATTCTGCTGGCACGGGCAAAAAAAAAAAAAAACAGAACGCCTGTGCTGGCACTTTTTTTTTTTTTTTTTTTTTTTTTTTTTAATAAAGATAACCTCACGTCTACCTTCATAGCGTGGGAGGGTGTGAATTAATCAAAAGTGATAATGCCATATGCGGCTCGCCTTTCACGAGGCACTCGCTCAGGAGTTTGAGAAGAGCGACAAGAAAGCAGCGGTGCGTTTCAACTCTCCGTTTTCGACACACGCGCTTGTGAAACGTGCGCCCAAAGAATTGCCTGCTGCTCCCGTCAAGCAGTCTGATGCTGACAGGCAGCTGTGAGACTGACATGCTCATTGAGGCAAGCTTTAACACTTACAGGTACAGGTGGCAGCTATAGGCTCTATATAGTACATCTTAACCGAAATCAGTAGTCAACCTTCTAGTTCTCCCAGTGGGATTGGAAGGGGTATACTGTACAGTACGTGTGTGTGAGAGGAATCCACAGTGTTTGGTTGCAGATTGTTTTAAGAGATAAGTTTTAACCATTTATTGTTACATTTAATCTTATAAGTTCCAGTTATCACTTATTATAGCAGCTATTCACAGTCGTTCCTTTAACCGTCCTCGTTTATTTAGACAAACAGCGCAGATTGTCATGTTACCGAGAAACCGGAAACTCTTCTGTCCTGAAGACTCTCGGTGTTCGAATCCTTGCTGTTTACAACAATGCTGACACTGGAGACTCCTTCCGTAATAGTCTCGTAACAGAAAGCTTCACCACAACAATGATATGCTTGTCTTTGTTCAATAACAAAAATGTTTTTCTGTTTCTTGTAAGCTTTAGATTATATTGCGGTATACAGGTCCCTGTTAATGGACTGTTACTATAGAAACAGTAGGTGTAAACCTATGATTTATGTTTTAGCTGGAACTACTGTCAGAGCTGCTGTTGCAGAATTCAGCCGCGCTGTGGTGTAATCCATAAAGAAGTTTTCAAAGTTGCTACTCCGGCTCTCACTGTGGCCTACACCTTTCAAGCTTCACATGACATCACCCATAGAAAAGCTAAGCTGTGCCGGAGTGTTGGGTCTGGAGTGATTGCAGGCAGCTGGTGCTGAGGTGAAGTGACATGTGTCTTGACACGGCAGCTCTGTGTTCGCACTCTGACTGACAAGCGAGGGAATGTGACAGTGTGCATCTGCTTGTGCAGGAAATGTTGACTGGTGGCTCTACACGCTGTTTTCGTGCAGCTTGATTCTTACCGAGGCGACGGAAAGTAGAAGGAGATGCGGATGCCCGCTGGGCGGCGGGCAGGAAACAGACGAAAGGAGTGAATAACGATAAGTGTGTCTGGGGTGAAATTTCCATTAACCTCCTGTGGACTGAGAAATGGACAGGGTTCGGTCAAACAGTTTTTATTTTCTTTATTTTGCCTTAACTCGGCTTATCATGCCCGCCTGCTTTTCGCCAAGATGTATGTCACGCCGCACCTCCCTCTTGCCTCTGCTAATTCGTGCACAGTAGGTTGATTCAGCTGTTTGTTTAAGGGTGCTTGTTTAGGTGAGATATCGCGATTACCTGTAGCTAAATCCCCTCTCTACTTCCCACTGAACCCGAGAGAAATTTGTTTCGTTTAACTTTGTTTTCAAAAGAGTGGGGAGCAATGGAAATGTTCAGCTCCCCAGGTTGCTATGGCAACCACTTCAGAGGATGGCGGACGGCTAGGAAAAAGTTCTGCGGCAGGAAGGGAAAGTTTGCAACGAGTTAGATTATTGGGTGCTTTACTCGCACTATTCTTCTCCACTACGAGCTTTTCCTCTTTATATAGCAGTCACGGTAGTGAGCTGTGTGACTGCAAAGATCAATTTTTTTCAGCAGGAAAGGCAATTGTGAACTTCCCTCACCATATTAATGAAGTGGCATTACAATCTCTCTCTCTCTCTCTCTCTCTCTCTCATATATATATATATATATATATATATATATATATATATATATATATATATATAATGTAAATATAACTCCACTCTATACATACAGAGTGAGATGTGAGATAGATAGATATACAATCAGGTCCATAAGTATTTGGACAGTGACACAATTTTTGTAATTGTTCCTCTGTACACCACCACAATGGATTTGAAATGAAACACAAATCAAGATGTGGTTGAAGTGTAGACGTTCAGCTTTAATTCACAGGGTTTAACACAAAAAAAATTGCATTAACTGTTTAGGAATTGAACCCCCCATTTTTTATTTATTTTTTTTTCCATTTTGTTCCCTACATTTTCACAGGCTCAAAAGTAGTTGGACAAACTAACATAATCATAAATATTGGGATTATTTTTAATACTTGGGTGCAAATCCTTTGCAGTCAATGACTTCCTGAAATCTGGAACCCATGGACATTATCAAATGCGGAGTTTCCTCCCTTGACATGCTTTGCCAGACCATTACTGCAGCTGCCTTCAGTTGCTGCTTGTTTGTTGCCTTTCTGCCTTCGGTTTTGTCTTCAGTAAGTGAAAAACACGCTCAGTTGGGTTGAGGTCATTGGACATTTAAAGAAAATTTCATTTCTTTGCCTTAAGAAGCTCTTGGATTGCTTTCACTGTACATTTTGGGTCATTATCTATTTGTACATTTGCAGCCATACACGCCCATGCCATAACACTTCCTCCACATGTTTAACAGATGATGTGGTATGCTTTGGATCATGAGCCCTTCCTTTCCTTTTCCATACGCTCCCCATAATTCTGGTACAATTTAATCTTGCATCAGAACTGGTCAGGGTTTTTTTTTTTTAAGAGGTTGTTTAGCGAAGCCTTTCTGTTCTTGAGTGTTACCAGTGGTTTGCATCTTGAGGTAAGCCATCAGTATTTACATTCATGAAGGTGTCTCTTAATTATAGACTAGACTTTTTCCTTTTACCAATGATGCCTACTTCAAGTGTTCTTGACTTGGCTAGATGTTGTGAAGGAAAGAATTCTGCGATCATCTATTTTAGTTGTCTCCCGTGATCTTCCAGGCCTTTTGGGGTTGCTGAGCTCACCAGTGCATTCCTTCTATTTAAAAATGTACCAAATTATTGATTTGGACACTCCTAAAGATTCTGCTGTCTCTCTGATAGGTCAGTTTTATTTTTTCAGCCTAATGATGGCCTCCTTTATTTGCATAGACACCTCTTTGGACCGCATATTGAGAGTTCCCATGATCAGCTACCAAATGCAAATCAACATTGGAATCAACTCCAGACCTTTTATCTCAGTCAATTGTCCAATTACTTTTGTGAAAATGGTGGGACAGGTCTACACTTCAATCACATCTTCATTGCTTCGTTTTAAA
>NC_030421.2:13602800-13675300 GCF_001660625.3 Ictalurus punctatus
GGGTGATTACGAGCTTTAATAACTAGCAATTACTGCGAGGCTGCTTTTGTGCTGCCCACGTGTATTTTTCGGAGACGCCTGATTGCTCTCATCAAAGCCTGCAACATAGCACGGCATCTAAATCCAGCCTCACGATGTATGCCGCACACACATGTGATATTTACACTGGATCTCTTCGGTATTGATCTAATAGTGTGCCGTTTTTGTTTTTTTTATATATATAATCTCTCACCAAGGTAAAATGAGCGATGGATTGCTTCAGCCCCAAATGTCACGCCAAACAATTTAGAGGTACACGTGTGAAAGATGCCCGTGATTGTCCGTCACAGCACGAGGCCCCTGCAGTCCTCCACTCTGGGATTTGACACATGTACAGTGCCCTCCACTAATATCGGCACCCTCTCTAAATATGAGCAAAGAAGGCTGTGAGAAATACTTTTTATTGTTCACAAAAATACTTTGCTCTCATAGATATCAAACAATTGTAAACACAACACAGGTTTATCTGGGGGGGGGGTTGTTAAACAATTATTGGCACTCCTATGAATTCATATGAGAAAAAAATATTTAGTACACCTGGGTGACTAGGAACAGGAAATTGTTCAACCATGACTTCCTGTTTCACAGGGGTATAAAAAATATGAGGTAACACACAGGCCAAATTCCCTTAGTCATTCATAACAATGAGTAAAACCAAGGAATATAGCTGTGATGTGCGGCAAAAGGTTGTTGAGCTTCACAAAATGGGAAGTGACTATAAGAAAATAGCACAAGCATTGAAAATGCCCATTTCCACCATCAGGGCAATAATTAAGAAGTTCCAGTCATCTGGAAATGTTATGAATCAACCTGGAATTGGACGTGTGTCTATATTGTCTCAACGCACTGTGAAGAGGATGGTTTGAGAGGCCAAAAAAATCTCCAAGGATCACAGCTGGAGAAATGCAGAAGTTAGTTGTGTCTTGGGGTCAGAAAGTCTCCAAAATTACTATCCAAAGTCACCTACATCACCACAAGTTGTTTGGAAGGGTTTCAAGAAAAACCTCCACTCTCATCCAAAAACAAACTCGAATGGGATCAGGGTTAGGTGGTCAGATGAAACCAAAATAGAGCTTTTTGGCAATAAACACCAGAGGTGGTTTTGGCACACAGAGAGGTAGCCATATGGAAAAGTACCTCATGTACACAGTTAAATACGCTGGTGGCTCTTTAATGTTTTGGGGCTGTTTTTCTTCCAGAGGACCTGGACAATTTGTTAGGATACATGGCATCATGGACTATCAAATATCAACCGATATTAAATGAAAACCTGACTGCCTCTGTCAGAAAGCTTAAAATGGGCCGTGGTTGGATCTTCCAGCAGGACAATGATCCAAAACATACATCAAAATCAACACAAAAATGGTTTACTGTCCACAAAATCAAGGTCCTATCATGGTCATCCCAGTCCCCTGACCTGAAACCCATAGAAAACCTGTGGGGTGAACTGAAGAGAAGAGTCCACCAGTGTGGACCTCGGATTTGGAAGGATCTGGAGAGATTCTGTATGGAAGAATGGTCTCGAATCCCTTGCCATGTATTCTCCAACCTCATCAGGCATTATAGGAGAAGACTCAGAGCTGTTATCTCGGCAAAGGGAGGTAGTATTGACTTAAGAATTGACTAAAAGGGTGCCAGTAATTGTTGCACCCCTATATTTAACGACGATATTTTTATAAATCTGTGTTGTGTTTGCAATTGTTTGATATCCATGAGAGCAGAGTATTTTTGTGAATCTTTTTTTTTTTTTTTTAAAACAAAAGATCAAAAGGTTAAACAATAAAGATCATTTCTCACAGCCTTCTTTGCTCATAGGTGCCAATATTACCTTCTTTACCAAGGGTGCCAATATTAGTGTAGGGCACTGTACATGTCACTGATGACGTGTAGAGCTAAAGGTTTGGATGCCAACGTTGGCCAAGCTTATTGTATGTTTTTTTGGATAGCGATTTCTTTGGATCCGACTTGACAAGGGTGGAAAGATTTTCATTTGTACATGATATGATTGCTAACACTTCCTGCTCGTTCCACCCACATGATGACTATTTACAGAAATAATGTTGTTATCCTTTATAAAGGTGTGTGCTTCTACATAGTGCTGGTGTAATTAAAGCTATGCAATATGTGCTGGTAATGAGAATTATAAAGCAATTAAGTCACACATGAAAAGAAAAAACAACAAACAAGTGAAGGTGAGAAATGACTTCTGATATGATATGTCATGTCTTATGTGTAATTAAACGGTTTCCTTCTTTCTTCAGTGTCCATGCTTCATTTGTAAAAATGAGTATTTTTAAGCCCTTTTTTTTTTTTTTGGTATGAATATATTTCTTCATTTGCTCTCAGGTGGCTCCAATTACATGACTGTCAGCTTTACAAACAAACTCATTAACCAGGGGGGGAAAAGAAAAAAAAAACCACAGTGGCTGAAATGGAAAGCTCTTTGCAAAATTTTTTTTTTAATCTCTCACAATCTTCCAATAAACCGGTGACATTTTGGAGCTAAGCTCACTTCTACAATGTAACCTCTTCTTCCCGTGCTCCGACTCCTGAACAAATTCATTTGACAGAACAAATAATCTTACCCTAACAATATGTTTGATCGCTTTCTTATAAATCTCTGGCCTGTGGTTGGAGAAATGTTTTTTTTTTTTTTTTTTCTTTTTTTCCCCCCCCTTCTTGTGAAAAGTATTCTCATTCTTCGTAACCTTTATAAACTTCATAGGCTGGAATCTGACCTTCTATAGGAGTAAGACGCCATCCTGTTTATGATTTAACATAAAAACTCAGGATTGTTATAAATATCAGTGCTTGGCAGGCAACATCAGAGATCCGTTCCGATGTTACCATGGCAGCGACAGACAGGTCAACTTAGCCTGCTGCTGAAATCCTCGGCGAGAGGGAGCTTTTTCTGTAATAACAACAAGAATTCATTAGTTTGTCAGATTTCTTTCTGTAAACACAAGCTCCTCAAACTCGTTCCATCTTCTCCGAACAACGAGTTCACACACTTTAGTATAACTCAGGGGTTTCTGTATCATTTTTATTCGTTTGCATTTTGTCAAACGTCGTGTAATTTTTAAGTACAGTTATGTGGCGTTATCACATTTTACTTGATTTTTTAAAAAGTTACAGTGAAAGGTGCTGAATTATTTAAGGAAGCCGTTATTTAAGGCCTCGAACATCAGCTCTCCTGTCACTGACACTGGAAAGATGAGATCACAATGGCCAGACATGTTCCTCCCATAATCTACCTCTAACAACCAACATTTTTTCACCTCCTTCCTGGATCCAGTCTCTCTCTCTCTCTCTCTCTCTCTCTCTCTCTCTCTCTCTCTCTCTCTCTCTCTCTCTCTCTCTCTCTCTCTCTCTCTCTCTCTCTCTCTCTCTCTCTCTCTTCCCTCAGGAGGGCCTCCACAGAGAAACCAAACAACACCACACCTCGATCCCCCAGTGCTCCAGAGTCATAAAACATTCAGTGGATACCGTCGAGCACACAGGGGATTGTACCTGTTCGTTCAGGAGTGGGCAAACAGCTCGAGAAGTGGCCAAGCTCGGGACGCAGCGCATCAATCTTTCATATGCTGGCGTGTCAGCAGTTTTTTGGACAGTGCTGCTCTGTTTGTCTCTTGACGATGGAAAATTATTGGCGCTGGGGCTGCGGGTGTTAAACAATGAGGTACATAAAAACCCGAGCTGTCTGCTTTAATATCCGACATTGGTGTGTACAATCGCAGTGTTTAGAATGACCACTATAATATATATATATATATATATATATATATATATATATATATATATATATATATATACATACCTTGAAGGTTATTCCTGAATTCTTTGACGCTGTAGTGCAACAAGAGCAGCAAGTGTCACTAAAACAGGTTTTAATAATTAATTGTGCTGTAATATTTCTCTCATGGTTCAATATAAAAAGACTCAAAGGCTATGTTGTGAGAACTATTTTGAAAGTAGGATAAGTAAGTAGGAAACTGAAGTTTCGGGCCGTTAAAGTGGTGGTATTTTTTGTGTTTGAATCGTGAATAGGGCAAAACTCAATGCTGGCACTGTATCCTGTAGGACACTGTAGTGTATTACCACATGTTATTAATGCTTTATAACCTGTTAGACCACAGCACTATTGAATTCTCCAATCTGATTGGTCAGAAGAAACGGATGAATTTTCTCTGACAGACAATAGGCCGCTAAATGATACCTAATACCATATTCTTGCAGCAATTCCTTCGTAGGAACCTTCGTATGTCACATGCTAGAGTAGTGGGTAATGGCTCATATGAAAGTTGACCTTCAGGGCTTTAAGAATTTGGTTTTTCCAATACTATTTCTTTAAAAAAAAAAAATTTATAATTGTATTCTGGCAGTTGTATGCAGTGTTTTACTATCAAAAAAAAAAAACCTTTAGTGCTGTCCGTTTTCTCTCTGTACCAGTGTTATCGTGGAGAGCTGTGAATTGTTTGCCCAGCAGGGGGCTCACACCCCTCCCCTTTCCCATTGTCTTGCTCAGCAGCAGCTAAAAACAGTGTCACGATACTCTACACACTGAAGCCCAACAGTGTCCTGACTAAGGCCCTGTTTACACTAGTGTGTTTTTGTTTTAAAACACATCAATTTTGCTATGGTTACCGCCTGTCGTCTACACTACTCCGGCGTTTTTGACCCTTGAAAACTTTCAGAAGCGCCGAAGACCCCGTTTTAGTTTGAAAACTCCGGGATGGCGTTTCAGTGTAAACGGACCAAAATAAAGATTTTGAAAACGAACACGTGGTTTCGTCCACATTTGCTCCCTGATTGGGTCTTCTGGATCATTGCGTGTTCTTCCCTTATTCATCAATCCCCTACCACATGACCATTACGCTATCCATTACGCATTAAGCCCCTTCCGTATGACCATTGATCATATACACAACAACACGGAGACCGAACCGCAAGCTTTGCTGGGTTTCTGGTCATTCTTAGCAGCCATTGTGCAGTTAAATTCCGCATTTCATAAAACTACAGCTGCCTACATGCGCAAGAGGCGAGCTATGATTAGAGCAATCAGCAACAAATCTCATTTCAAGCGGCGTAAGCCCTACATGGAGCGCCAGTTTGGACTAGCAACCAACTTCCTGTTTACACTTGTATGCGCATGCCCAGTATGCATGAATGGTCATGTGACATACATTTCCAGTCGTGTACTGTAGATGAGGACCGTGTCTGAAACACGGCGGAAATGCCGGTGTGGACGAGGATCCCACTAGTGTAAACAGGGCCTAATCTTATAAAAGACTTGTGGTGATGCAATAATTAATTCGTTTATACTGACTGAAAATGTCCGATAAGTCGATTTCCGCTCCACCAGCAGAACGGAGCACCAGTGTACTGCTAGAAATGTTAAAGACATGCTGTTATTTAACAAAAACGTATAATTGTTGATATGGAGAACTTATCTGCAAGGAGACGTTTATTTAACATGGATGGAAGTCTCCTGTGTCAGTGCTTTGTAATGGTCAGGAGGTTTTCCACTGTGGGAGAGTTTTCAAGACGGAGGAATGTTTGAGTTCTGGTTTCTCAGTAACATGACAAGCTGCATTTTTTTTTTCTGTCTTATTAACTTCATAGCATAACTGTTTATAGCTGCGATAGTATAAGTGCCTCGTGGACGCTCCAGAATATTGAATGTAACTATAAATGGTTAAAAGTATGATGTGTTATTTAATAAAATACTAATTGTAATCAATGGCAATTGCTGTATATACGAGGACTAAATACTTCAGAAAGGTAACATTAACTTTGTTTCATCATTGTTTATTTTCCTATAACAGCATGTCCCTAAAGTGTTTTATTCCTTAGCTGACAGAGCACAAGTCCATGTGCTTTTCTAGAGCTAGTCTGTACCATGCAGATTTCTCTGCTAGTTGCATATTCAAATATAATCTCTTTTTTGAGGTGAGCTTGTAATTGAAGTTGTCCTTAATTTCCCAAGTCGTATGAAGCAAAAGTGCATCTTGCCCTTGCAATTCTCATAGAACAGAGAACAGAGTGTCTGACTTTGCACTACCTCTCCGGTCAGCCCCCCAAATACCCACCTTTGCTTTCAGCCCCAGATAAAATAGATGTTGTGTTCCCGCTTACGCAGCACCTCTGTGGCTCTATGTGGAGCACATAGCGAATGCCTCCAGGTGCGTCCTCCCACACTGCAGTCAGCACATGCTGTATTCCCGCACTCTACACAATGCACTCAGGACTTGTGCTTAATAATAGGGACTACTGCAGACACACAGGGAGGGCGGGAGATCGACGTAACACCCTGAGACATAACAAAAAGTTGTGAGGTAGGAGCAGGTTATGAAGTTGGTGTAATTATTCAGTAATATGTATATTGTCTAAGAACATCTACTCTTATGTAACGTGGGCGGAGATTTCTGAGATTGTAACGGTGCTGATAAGCAGTCAGGTTTCGCGTGTTCTGTATATTAGCTAACATGCTGCAGTCGAATCACGACAATGGTCTGTGAGTGCAGAATACATTAACAAGCCAAAAACACACAACAGCGAATTAGAAAACACAACAAAACCAAAAACACATCGGCAAATCAGAAAATATATCAAAACCAAAAACGCAACAAATCGAAAAACACAACAGCAAATCAGAAAAAAAAACAACAAATCAGAAAACACAACAAAACCAAAAACACAACAGCAAATCAGAAAACACGACAAAACAAAATCCAGCAACAAAACCAAAAGCACAACAAAACCAAAAACACAACAGCAAATCAGAAAACACAAAAAAACAGCAACAAAACCAAAAACACAACAGCAAATCTGAAAAAAACAACAAAAACAACAACAAATCAGAAAACACAACAAAACCAAAAACACAACAGCAAATCTGAAAACACAACAAAACCAAAAACACAACAGCAAATCTGAAAAGAACAACAAAACCAAAAACAACAACAAATCAGAAAACACAACAAAACCAAAAACACAACAAAACCAAAAACACAACAGCAAATCAGAAAACACAAAAAACAGCAACAAAACCAAAAGCACAACAAAACCAAAAACACAACAGCAAATCAGAAAACACAAAAAAACAGCAACAAAACCAAAAACACAACAGCAAATCTGAAAAAAAACAACAAAAACAACAGCAAATCAGAAAACACAACAAAACCAAAAACACAACAGCAAATCAGAAAACACAACACAACCAAAAGCACAACAGCAAATCTGAAAAAAACAACAAAAACAACAACAAATCAGAAAACACAACAAAACCAAAAACACAACAAAACCAAAAGCACAACAAAACCAAAAGCACAACAGCAAATCAGAAAACACAACAAAACCAAAAACAACAACAAAACCAGAAAACACAACAGCAAATTTGGAAACACAAAGTAGGTCCTTATGAAATATTGCTGCTCGTTGTTGATTGCTCACGTCTTATGACTATCCCAAGGATAAAATAATTGCGCCTATCGGTCTAGTTAGTTAACCTGCGAAAAATGATTTCATGCAAAGTCGTTGTTTTTCTGAATAACCCGGCTTCCTTTAGGTGGAGTTTTCACTGTTTGCTCGTATTATATTCATATTAATACCTGTTCATATGAATACGACAGCATGTACGCATGATAAAAATGTTCATAGGGTTATATTATCTCCTACTGTAAGCATCCTCCGGGTTTCTACGGTCTCTCAGACTGATGCGTGCTGTAGCCACTCGGTAAGATGCACATGATGTTCAGTAAGGACCTACTGTTTCCAAGCGGTTGGCAAATCTTTTTAAAAACCTGATTCTTCTCCAATTATGGACTTCGAATACCATTCACTTCACCTACTGATGCGTCTTTTCATTTCGCATGCCACAAGTGTTGCCCTTGATCCCCACAGACTCGCAGAGAGAGCGACTGAGTCTTGAGATTGACAGCTTTCGCATTTCCTTGAATCCTAAGGATTAACCTTTCGTGCGGTGTGGAAACCTGAACTACAGGAAAGAAAAGACAACCTGTTGGCTCCCTTTTCATGCTTTTTTTTTTTTCCTTCCCATCAGAACTCCTTCAGCTATCCTAATGTGCTATGATGGCAAGGCCCATCTCACTCTTTGACATCTTAGCAAATGCAGAATCATTCCATCACTCTCCGCGTCTTTCGAATAACAGCGGATAACATTTTAATCGAGGCTAATCAAATGACAGGAACAGTCAGTGTCAAGAATGGCTCTGTCGTGGAGCTCTTGAACCAGGGGGAATAAATGTCACCTTGCACATGTCCTCGACATTTGAGGTTCTCATTAATGTTCTTTATCTGGGTTTTAAACAAACATCAAACGCTGAACTTTGTCTTTTTGAAGTGGAGGCTTGTGGCGTTCCTTCTCAGCAGCATGTGGATTTAACAAAGTGTTTCTCATTTAAATATGCACTGACGGCATGGGAAGAAACTGATCAGTTTAAAAAACGTGGTGTGTCTTGCTGTGTAATTTGGCATACCGTGATGGTACATTTCTTTCTAAATATCGATCACAGGACTTGCGGGGAAAAATTACACCTCTAAAAAGACCGCCTACATTTCTTTGGAAATCTAGAAAAACCCAGATGAATTCTAGAAGACAGCCAGAAATGACCAAAACAACAATCATATTCCACCAATAATACACCAAATATACAGTGGTGCTTGAAAGTAGAATTTTCTACATTTCTGCATAAATATGACCTAAAACAACATCAGATTTTCCACACAAGTTCTAAAAGTAGATAAAGAGAACCAAATTAAACAAATGAGACAAAAATCTTATACTTGTTCAGTTATTTATTGAGGAAAATGATCCGATATTACAGATCTGTGAGTGGAGTGCTTTCAGTACCTGGTGTGACCGCCTTGTTCAGCAATAACTGCAACTAAACATTTCCGGTAACTGTCGATCGGTCCTGCACATCGTCTTGGAGGAATTTCAGCCCGTTCCTCAGTACAGAACGGCTTCAACTCTGGGGTGTTGGTGGGTTTCCTCACATGAACTGCTTGCTTCAGGTTCTTCCACAACACTTCTACTGGATTAAGGTCAGGACTTTGACTTGGCCGTTCCAAAACATTAACTTTATTCTTCTTTAACTATTCTTTGGTAGAACAGCCTGTGTGCTTAGGGTCGTTGTCTTGCTGCATGACCCACTTTCTCTTGAGATTCAGTTCACGGACAGATGACCTGATATTTTCCTTTAGAAATCTCTGTTATACTTCAGAATTCATTGCTCCATCAGTGATGGCAAGCCGTCCAGGCCCAGATGCAGCAAAACAGGCCCAAACAGTGATACTACCACCACCATGTTTCACAGATGGGATAAGTTTCTTATGTTAAGAATGCAGTGTTTTCCTTTCTCCAAACAGAACGCTTCTCATGTAAACCAAAAGTTCTATTTTGGTCTCATCAATCCACAAAACATTTTTCCAGTAGCCTTCCAGCTTGTCCATGTGATTTTCAGCAAACTGCAGACGGCAGCAATGTTCTTTTTTCTTCTTGCAACCCTGCCATGCACACCATTGTTGTTCAGTGTTCTCCTGATGGTGGACTCATGAACATTAACATTAGCCAATGTGAGAGAGGCCTTTAGTTGCTTTGTGACCTCGCGGACTATTACAGGTCTTGCTCTTGGAGTGATCTTTGTTGGTCTCCACTCCTGGGGAAGGTAACAATGGTCTTGAATTTCCTCCCTTTGTACAAAATCTGTCTGACTGTGGATTGGTGGAGTCCAAACTCTTTAGAGATGGTTTTGTAAACTTTTCCAGCCTGATGAGCTTCACAACTATTTTTCTGAGGTCCGCATAAATCTTCTTTGTTCCTGCTATGATACACTTCCACAAACATGCGTTGTGAAGATCAGACTTTGATAGATCCTTGTACTTAAATAAAACAGGGCGTTCACTCACACATAATCGTCATCCCATTGATTGAAAACACCTTGCTCTAATTTCATCTTCAAATGAACTACTAATCCTAGAGGTTCACATACTTTTGCCACTCACAGATATGTAACACTGGATCATTTTCCTCAATAAATAAACGACCAAGCATAATATTTTTGTCTCGTTTGTTTAATTGGGTTCTCCTTATCTACTTTTAGTACTTGTGTGAAAATCTGATCATGTGTTAGGTCATATTTATGCAGAAATGTAGGAAATTCTAAACTTTCAAGCACCACTGTACATACCATGTGAAGCGTTTTCCTAGCAGACATTATTTCCTTTTATTCTTCATAAACACCTCTAAGAACACATGGACACACTCGAGAAGTTTCTATACTTAAAACCACAAGCTGAAGAGCTTTAGTGTGTGAGCGTTATGAACCGGAGTCATTGTCCGTGATCACGCTGCACTAATCAAAGTAGAAGGCTGCGACAGCCGAACATGTCCACTTTCATGAAAATCACATCACAACAGCGGCTAAACATTAATGAATGCTCTAACTTAATAACAGGAGGGAGAGAGAAAAAATACTTCTCCATGGGCCGCATGATTAATCAGTTTAGATAGTGAACAGCTTTCACCAAGCTGCATTAGCAAAAGCTATTTTAGGGATGCTAGGCCTCTATTTCCCCCTCCCACTTCTTCGAACGCCTCCGCAATTAATCAAACATAAACAACAGCAGGACAGAGGAATGGGGAGGGTGCATGAGGATGAGCCCTGATTAGCTTCTGACAGCTAACTGCCTACTTCTGGTCTCTCTTTCACTATCGCAGCAGAAGATAGAAATGGAATTGCAGTTTTCTTGCAGGGTTTTTTTTTTCTTTTCTTTTCTTTTTTTTTAATATGGTGCTTTGAGTACATTTCTCTATGGTGGTGTAAGGTTGCCAGATTTATATGACCGACTATTGTGAGATTCATGAAATTGGCCAGAACTAAATATTTTGTTAACATAATATCTGGGAACCTCATTAGACACCTGAATGTTTCATGCTTTAATAGTCTGTAATAGTCTTTAATAACCTTTTTGACATGGATGCATGTTTGTAAGACGACATGAGTGATTGTTGATTAAAAAGCAATTTTCCTCCAAACAGTGCAGTAAGGAACAGTACTAACCTGAATCCAGAATCCATATACCCTGAAGTTATACCTCATACCACGGAGCGTTTCCCATCCAAATACTGTACTTATGAAAGTAGGAGGAATTCTCTGGAGGTTGTGGTGTGGTCACATCATTTCTTTTAGATGCTAGTGTTAACGGTCACAAAAATGGAGGAGCTTCAAAATTTGATCTGGTTTTTATGTTAAAACATAGACAGAAAAAGTAAAAAAGTTGAAGGTTTTCCATTGTAGTCAATGGGAATGGTATCAAAATGGTGGTAGTCTGAATTCTGTGAGGACTGCATTTGACCAATCAATAGTATTTTAGTACACTTTGTATCCTAACAATTAGGGTAACCAAATTTGGCAGTGGAACTAACAACAAAATGTGTGATCACAGGTTTGTTACTGTGCCATGTTGTACTATGGACATGTAAATGTGATGTATTCACTGCATGTGGCATGTGTTGCAGCTGGATCTTGAGACAAAAAGGACTGGACAAAGTGGAGGCAGGCAAGCCAAATCTGAAGACATAGTGGAGAGCCAGAAAGGTAGCAACAGGGACAACAGCCAGGGATGCTTGAATGGCATGAAATGCTGCAGATACACAAGGGACGCCATGGTGGCTGCTTGTTTCCCACTGCCAGAGAAGACTGTTCTTGTTTTCCTTATAAGTCTGGATACCAGTGTTCTCTATTTTAATTAAGGAAGTAAAAGGATCACTAAAGAAGACCACACAAGAATTATTGGAAGAGAGGCTGAGGAAGAACCTATGTTAATTTTACCTCCGCCTCTTCAGACCTAGACCTCTGCTGTTTTAAGGTCTAGCCTTGACGTATCTGCTTATTGCCCACTCTTGGGTAAAGACTTATGCAACACAGAAGATAAGGGTAGCTGGATGTACAATATATGGCCAAAAGTGTGTGGACACCTGACCATCACACCCGTATGTGTTCCTCCCCCATGCTGTTGCCACAAATTTGGAAGCACACACTTGTGTAGAATAGCTTTGCATTTCGCTGTAGTATTGCAATTTCCCTTTACTGGAACTTAGGGGTCAAGTCCAAACCTGTTCCAGCATGACAAGCCCCCTTTGCACAAAGCGAGCCCCATGAAGACATGGTTTGCCAAGTTTGGTGTGGAAGATCTCGAGAGTTTTAGCCTCACCCCACTGAACACCTTTGGGATGAACTGGAACGCCGACTACACCCCAGACCTCCTCACTGAACATCAACGCCTCACCTCACTAACGCTCTTGTAACTGAATGAACACACATCCCCACAGCCACGCTCCAAAATCTAGTGAAAAGCCTTCCCAGGAGAGTGGAGATTATTATAACTGCAAAGGAGAAACTAAATCTGGAATGGGATGTCCAAAAAGCACATATGGGTGTGATGGTCTGCTGTCCATAAACGGCCATATAGGGTACATTTCAATGGCTATTAAATGTTTGTCTGTGTAAAACACTGAAAGGCAAGTGTTTGTGTTTAATGGTAGTGGTCTAGACGCTATTGAAAACCCTGTCTGCAATGTTTCTAGCCGTGAACCACACACACACAAGCAATTATGTAGCTGAAGTGTGAATACGCATAAGGATCTCCAAAATAAATTTTGGACTTGCCAGGTCTGAACACAGCCTTATAAATGAAACCAAAACACAGGCATAACCAAAGATGAAGAAGAGGCACTAGTGCAGACAATGAGGATTACTGACAGTCTTTCATGTTTTTATTACATTAATGCATCAAGAAGCCCTTACCCTTTAAGAGTAATTTTTTTTTTCAACAGGAACTATGATTGTTAGCATAGACTTAAGTGAAAAGTTTTCATTGGAAGCCACGCTTCTACATTATACATCTACATATTGCTTTTAAATGGAAAGCAATTGAAAAGTAATGGAATGTAATTACACTTTGTTGCTGAGGTTGAGTAATCATTGGGATTTGCTACTCATTATCACAGTAGTCAGATAATTGGAATCCATTTTGAAACCAGCCAATCTCATGTATTTGTGGATAGAATCCTGACACAAGTTTGCAACAGTCAACAGCAACAAAGTATGAACAGGTTTCTCCACACTTGACATGCTGCGAATGCTGTCAACACCGCTTCCCTCTGCCCGTTTCTCATCCTACCGCTCTGCAATTACGTGTCTGGCAGGGCCACGCAAATCAAAGCTGAAGGTTTTATTGGCTTTCATTGCCTGGCTTATAACCTTGACCATTTTCATTCTAATCCCACCAAGACACAGCTTTATTTGTGACTTCCGACGGCACCACAACAACAGGATGTAACACTAGCGGGATGATGATGGGGGGGCGGACCAGTCTTTTGATACCGTTACAGCAGCAGACTTCTTCCCCCCCACCATTGCTCTACACACACTGAAGGCTTTGAGTAATGTGATCCTTGCCAGCGGTGTCCCTTTTTAATTGCTCAGATTCCCTTTTTCCCCGTCGGCCCGTGTGCATACAATGGATGAGACGGAGGCTGGTGGAGGACTGACTCCCCAGGCATTAATCATCTCTGTCTGCAGGAGCCACCGAGACAGCCAGGATCTGGGGTCGAGGTTGCTTGACAACAGCATGCAGGACTTCCAAATGTTATCTCCCCGACACACCAGCCACCTGACAGGAGGAGAGGTCCCTTCTGGTGAAGCTAGCCTAGCCAGCTAAACCTGATAATCTAGCCTCTCCTCCTGGGGGGATAAATTCATAACCGAGAGCAATAATTTCCTTGTTTATTCACCTGGGGCGTTCATTGTTTTGTTTCGCTTTGGCTGTACATGAGTAGAGGAGAACGGAGCGGTCAGATCAATTGCTGGATGACTCAGTAGCAGGCTGCTGCTTTGCTTGCTGAGTATTCCACTTGGCTTCGAAAGAATGTAGCCATGTAATTAATGGGTAAAAATGGTCTCATTTCATATGCCGAAGCGTGTCTGAGAATAGCACCAGAGGCTTTAATGATGCTAAATTAAAAGTGGCATCCCGTCCAGCGTACTCCCAGTGTTCAACTCAATCCCTCGCCATAACATTTCACAAAGGATCAGGTGCCATATTGTTGACACATCTGACAGTATTTAAACAGCGACACCAGATAAACAAACAATTTGACACGGTCCAATTTCTGCCAAATACCATTATGAACTCATTTTGACATCTTAACGTGAAGTGTTACAAACCATTAGCCGCATAACAAAAGATGGCCAGCAATGCCATGCTAACATCTTGCTTGCGACGTGGGGTAATTATCTCTCTTAATTGTTGCTGACCCTTCAGGATGGGACTCGTGCGCTTTGCTGCCAAGAAGGATGATTTTGTCAGCCCGAAGCATGGGTCCATTTGCTGTTTTCCTCACCTGGTGGACCATTTTGTGAGAGCTGATGTGCTTCTTGGTGATTGCCACTGTGTAGCTCAGTTTCTGCCTTGCTTGGCCTACACAAATGCGCTGTCAGTTTAGTGTTTGCTCTGCTGTCTGCCTCTGAATGCAGCTGCATCTCCCCCTCCAGCACCTCCTCCCCTCTGTCACTGGACCAGTTTATTATCAGTTTGCTGTTGTCAGTGCCAAGAAAGAGGCTAGAAAGTAGCACAGGCTGGGAGAAGAACAGGAGAAAAAGCATTTACCCATCCATTTTCACATTGCACCTCTGTTCCTTAAATTTGTTGATACTGCATGTCTCTTATTAAATTATTACATTTGTTGGCCTGTATCTGATGTAAATCTGATCTGTTTGAGTTGTGTGTTACAGGAAAATTGAAGAAGATTCTCATTTCCGCTACGTGGCTTAACCCGGCATTGCATTATCCCAAGAATACTATAGAAGGAGAAAAAAAAAATCAATTCTAATTCCCTGCTACCTCACTTCTACCATTCACTGGTAGAAAGTGTCCACCAGTTGAACAGTAAAAGTTGCATTCTACCAGAGCTCCAACTCCAGCAGCAATCGATACCACGTATACGTGACATTTCAAAAAGAGCATCTGAGATCTCCACGTATCTGAACCAGTTACCAGCAGAGAACTGTTTATACCCAGCTATGGGAGTGATTATGTTTCATCTCATCGTTGTTTCTTTCTGTCTTCATTCCTCTCTGTACGGTTTCTCTCTGGGGCCAGAAAGAGCTGTAGTCAGGCCCAGGATGTGGGTGTCCTGCTGTTCTGTGAATGTGCGCCCACCGGGGTGAGTCAGTGCAGGGCTCGGTGTATAAAGCTCCCTGCTCCTTCTCTCGCCCACACATCGTGCAGCTCAGCCACCTAACTCCAGCATCCAGCATCATCTTCCCCTATGCATGCATACAAAAGACTAACAGGAGGATAAAAATACATACATGCCAGTGTATGTTTCCAGTTCTCTATCCTTCTGATGCTCTTTTGTAATTCTGTGTGACGTGACTAGTATCATTCAGCTTGCAATGTCCCGTTAGTCTTCCTCACTTCCTGGGCTTCGTTAATGATACTTTCCTAAAAATGTCCTTTACTGTGGTTTTACATATTATTTCATTATTATTTCATATGGTCTAATGATCAAAGTTAAATATAGTGTGCCAGAAGGCAGAACTAAATACTCATGTTCTCTCGATGCGTCCGAGCTCATTTATAAGCGGTCCGAGTGGCTCCTCTCAGCTCTAAATGAAATGATTTGCCTCGGCAGCATGTTATCTAGATGGGGGCCTGACACGAGCACAGGGGTCAGTGCAGAAAACAGATAAACCCCGCAGGCAATATTTAAAGCAATAGGTGCTTGCAGACGGTTAGATGAATGTGAATGATGAAGGTCAACTGCCCAGTGACATGTGGCTTCAGGGGACCAATAAAGTAGGAATTTTTTTTTTGAAGGTGATGAAAAACACCACAAAAGCCATCTGTGGTTTGGAGATTGGGGAGGGGATCATGAGCGAAGCAGATTGTTCCACTAAATCTACAGCCAAAATGAGTGAGCTATAAGCTGGACTTTAAGTGTTACCAGGAGAAAACTGGTGGCCACCTCCCTGCACACCAATTTACAGATTTTATATATATATATATATATATATATATATATATATATATATATATATATATATATATATATATATATATATATATATATAATTGTATATAGATTCTCATGCTTGCACAACCCCATAAGGATGATCATATATCAGGATGGAAAGTCTGAAATACATTGGATATGGGTATATTGCAGCCACCAGAGAGAAGCCCCAGTGCTGGACACAGCAAGGATTTGCACTGTCATTTGAGGATCAGGGGAAATAATGGCACGTACGGTTGCAGTCTATTGGACTGAGGCGGTAAAGCTGGCTGGCTGACCAACATGGCCCAGAGAGATAAGCCAAGAGCTGTCAAGTCCCATTGATTGTTGTATTGTTCTGGGCAAAAGGGATGTCTCCTTGAATGGATAGGGTTCATACCATGGCAACCTTACAGCACACAGTAGAACAATACCTAAATTATAATAATGATATTGGCTTGGCTTGGTAAAGGATACATTAAAGCAGTACCAGATATGCACTGGATCAATATGAGACCCATTTTGTCTGAAAAGTTCCGTGATATCAAATGTGACTGGCGCCGCTGTGAATAATTTAACACAATAATCAACAGTTCAAACATTTTATTATATCGGTAAAATATTCATTGCTTGATCAGTTTTGTCCTAATGCCATGCCAAAGTTTTTTTTTTCTTCTCCTTACTTGCCTTTGACTTCTGTGTCCAGAATTGTTTGTGATCATGATTATTGTGTCGAAAGAGGAAATCCTAGAAATACAGTAAACGTTCATGATTTAAATTGTGCTCTGTTCTGAGTAGCATGATGACATCTCATGCGGTCCTACCCGCGACGTTAATAATCCCTTTGTCCAGCGTAGAAGATGAACAAAGAAGAAGAAGGGTGAGTACAGTACAATAAATATTTGAGAGAGACACACACATTCACATGACTTTTATTATTATAATTGGTCTATTTTATTATTAGTTATTGTTGTTAATGTCTAATTGTGATTTTTAAATTAAACTCGATCATAGATATGTACAGTATATAGCGTTTGCTACTATCCATGGTTTCAGGCATCCGCTAGGGGGCTTGGAACCTATCCCCTACAGATACGGGGGTCCTACTGTATCTTTATTCAAAGTTAAACCCCGGACTGGGCGTTCCTTTCTCTTTTTTTGTTTACCCCCTCCCCCCTAGGTGGAAATGTCAGCATGGTCTGTAAATTCTGGCTCTGACAGTTCTTCAACCTTCATCATTCGAGTTCAGTGCTGTTCTCGACTGTTTCTTTAATTCCACTTGTGCAGTTATTAATTTTGTTTGCCCTGCCTGTGATATCTTGTTTTTCATTCTATTTCCTAATTTAAACCACCTCAACTCTGAGGAAACTACTAAAGATGAATTCATCCATCCATCCATCCATCCATCCATCTATCCATCTATTTTCTGTACCGCTTATCCTACACAGGGTCACTGGGAGTCTGGAGCCTATCCCAGGGAACTCAAGGCATAAGGCGGGGGTTGCCCTGGATGGGGCGCCAACCCATCGCAGAGCTCAATCGCACCCACATTCACACACTACGGACAATTTGGGAATGTCAGTCAGCCTGCAGCGCATGTCTTTGGACTGGGGGAGGAAACCGGAGTACCCGGAGGAAACCCCCGAAGCACGGGGAAAACCTGCAAACTCTACGCACACAGGGCAGAGGCAGGAATCGAACCCCAAACCCTGGAGGTGCGAGGCAGAAGTATTAACCACTAAGCCTAATCGCCATCTTTCTTCCTCCCATGATCTTCATCTTCATGTCCCTCCATTTGAAAGTAAAAACCGCTAACTCATCTGAATATTTTAGTGTTCTGTGGAAAAAAAAGTAGCATATCTGCATTTGTATCTGTTTCGAACACATTATGAATTCACTCCAAATAATGTGTTCATATCTGTGTACATCCCTAATAAATACTACATTGATAATGTTACTTAAAGTATATGGCGAGGGCTAACGTAAATCACTGTTTGTTTATACTTTAGTCTCGCTCCACAGTCTTTATTCGACATAAACTTGAACGCGGCATTCCTTTGCTTTCTATTTCCTTTGCCCTTTTTTATTTTTTACTATTTTGAACCCTCTGGTTATTTTCAGCTTTCAACAATGAGTGAAGGGAATAGAAATGCAGAATCAGAGTAGCACTCGAAGTCTATACTACACACGAGTAGTCACAAAGGAACGGTCACCTGAAGAGTGTGCATTTCCTGTGTGTAATATCCTCAGGCTCAGTGCGAAAATAAGAAACCCAACCGACATATTGAGCAGAACGAGATGTAAGATTTCGTCTAGTGTATGCCAGGTGTATTTTATCTCACAAACTACACCCACAGATGCAGTCCAACTCCAATACCTATCCTAAGGTTGAAGGAAAGAAAAAAAAAAAGAAGTGAAAATATTAACAGTATATATCTTCTCCTCTACTACAGTATATCTACTATGTCTTGATTGTATGTTGCATGCTTTTTGGTTACTGTAAAATAATCCATATAGAGAACTTTAATCTCTTGCTAGAATCTAGGCCGTGGTACGTTTTCGGAAGACAAATTTCCAAATTTAAGACGAGGTCAGTACATGAATATCTGCCATATTTGTCAATCAATAGCACGCATCCATATCCAGTGTACGTCGCTACTCTGATGGGTATTTACATAATTTCATTTCTGCACACCCCCATAATCCTGAGTGCAAGCCAGTATCCATTTGTTAAAAGCGGCTGCCCACGCATCTCAGAGCCGTATCCACTGGATGGGCTGCAGCCCCCTTCTCGATCGTCACCGGCCTCCCACACAGACGTTATATAAAACCACCAGGGCGGCAGATCGACCATCTCTTCACGCAGAGCGCACGTCAGCAAGTGACTTCTCAAAGGTATCAATCAATTTAGGGAGAGGGGAGAGAAAGAAAAGCCTGGTCTGAACCAGAACTTGGTTTGGCCTAGATACTGTGGAACACAGATAAGTGAGGGCAGCTGAGGGGGCAACGTGAGCCGGAGAGCAAACTCTCCATTTATTTATTTATTTTTCCTCCACGGAAACCGATGTGCCTCGGTTTCACACTACTAAAATGATGGGCATTTTGAGCTGTGAAAGACTAATGGAATTGTCGTAACACTAGGTGAGACAGGTCACTGATGATTGAAATGGCTTTTAGCGGCCTGTCCAGAAATCGAGGGCAATTTGCATTATATGTGCTTTTCATAAACCAGCAGATCATAGGAACAACAAATAAACGGCAGAAATGCAGCTTTGAAGGGAAATAAAAGATCCTGAATGCGGTGAGACAGTTGACTAAAAGGCACGGCTTGCACAGTACCCATGTAACTTCTTTGATCAATAGCTTTTGTAGAGATTCCAGCTTGCTTAATGTGCGCTGACGTCTGATTGGATGAGCTTTCAGTCCTTGGTCACCCAATCCCTTGTTGCGGATGCTCTTTTACCTCCTCTCTCAATTGACCGGCTGACCCCATCTCAGCAGGGCAGCGATTGCTGTGTCCCTGGCTATTGATTCAGGAATCTTCCCCGAACCCATGAGACCACCTCTAGGGTGATGTTATCGGTTCAGTGAATGTGTATAGTGATAATCAATATAATAATGTTTGAGAGTCTTCTAAAACATTCAAATGTCAGGGGCAAGCCAGCCAGATATTCCCAAAAGAAATACAGCTGTGAAGAATTTCCCAGAAGAAATACAGCTGCCTGCTATGTGACAAATCTGGAAATCTGTTTCATGCCATAAGCACGTATAACAGCAGCTCTGACAGTACTTCAAACCACAGGTTAATATTAATGCGCTCGTTATAATGGGTTACCGTTCCTATAGTAACCGCTCGTTCACGGGGACTTTTAAAGACGCTGCTCTACGTAATCTAAGGCTAAAAATAGACTGGATTTTAAAAACTTTATTTAACGGAAAAATCACTGATGCGATGAAGTTTCCGGTAATGGTGATGTCACATTTACGGAAGGAGTCTCCAGTGTCAGCACTTTGTAACAGTTAGTACGTTGTCTTAGTATGCTAAAGTCTTCAGGACAGAGAAATTTGCGCTTTCCGAGCTTTTTTTTGTGGTCATATTAAGAAGAAAATGAGAGACTGGTAAGGGATGAACTGTTTATAATTGTGGTAACATAAGCGATAAAAGGAACTAACTTGCTTCATGGACGTTACACAATATATTGCAAAAATGCAAAAATAAATGGGTTAAAAGCATGATATTAAGAAAAATGATGAGTGGTGGTGAATCACTGTGATATAAGGAGCAACAACACACTTCAGGATGTGCTCTTAGAGAAAAATAACCCACTTCAGGATGATAACTTTGCTTCGTCAGGCCACATCACACCACTTGATTGTTGATTATTTTCCTAGAACAGGATGTCCCGTCATGCTTTATTCCTTGCATATAAGGCACCATCTGTCCTTACGTCATGGTTATTAAATAACCCATCTTTGATATCTTATTCTGAATACACAGTCTAGCCTAGCTAGCACATCAATATAGTCCCTAGAGCCTATTTGATTCAGGGACCCTCGTTTCAGTGTTGTTTTAACATCAATATTGAAATTTTCAGCGTATGTTATTTAGCATTAATAATTAAAAATATATCGATTTTGTATTTTTAGGGGGCCCTTGTCTTCTGGGGCTCCAAGGTGGTGGCCTACTTTTGCCTAGTGCTAAGTCTACCCCGTGTCTAATTTACCAAAGGTCAATCAAAACAAAGACTTTAAAAAAATAAATAAATAAATTTAAAAAATAATAATTTAAACCATAACAGAGCTTCCGTGGCTGCCTGAAAGTCATACCCAGCAGTAACAGTATTCAACAGCAAACATAGATTGATATGTTCAACGAATAACTTAAAAACCATCCAGTTTTCTATTTAATAAACACATAATGCGTCCCGCTCTGCTGTTTCCCTGCTCAGCGGAATAATTAGCTTCAGCAGAGGTGCACAAGTGACTGACCGTGACATAATTTTAATTTCCTATTGCATAAAGTGTTGGCAACATGGCAATATTTGAAAGGCCCTTTTAGCGGTTTAATACAGCATAAAATTGATAATGAACTCGCATTTCACTCTGTCGAAAAGACAGCAGCTAAAAAGCTCTTCCTAGGAAGATTCGATCAGAAGTTTACGACAACAACAAGTTGGCTTGATGTGAGGTTTGTCGCCTAAAAGACTTTCAGACCTTTAAATCCTATTTGAAACTATTTGTTGTTATTAGACAAATGAAAGAGAGAACGATTTGACCTTTGACTGCATCATGGCTGGGTAGGTCTATATGATTTCAGCTTTACCTCACAGGTTTTCAGTATAAATGTGAATCAGATTTGTAATTACATACAATAGGGTCAGCGGCGTGACTATCACGGTCTAATGCTAAATATAACGGGCACTAGCGATTAAAGACCTAGAAGCCAGTTGTTTTTTTTGTTTTTTTTTTTAAACAGGAACCATGTGCTAAGCTGACCAGTTTGCTAAAGTTCATAACAAACAAAATCTTGGTTGCTATGGTATCTTCTACAGGTTTGTACAAAAATACAGGCTAGTTTACTACACTAGCTATGTGCTAATGTTGTAAAACAGAGCCGTACAATAGCTGTGAATAACGCCAAGTCAATCACTAAACTCAGTGTTTTGATATGTCACCAATTCCTTCATTTCACCGCTCAAATATCAAGCTATGAGTCAGTTCTTGTTTAAAATAGAAAAGGCTTGTATTTCCCCAGCTCTGGGAGTTACAGAATGCTGATTAGCAAACCCAGGCTGATTGTGTGTGTAAGTTTTCCTACAAAAATGTATTGAGCAATATTCACATAAATGTGTGTGCCTGTGCTCAAATAAACTTGAAGGATACAGTGTAATTGTCTAAACTGCCTAGTTTAAAAATCCTTACTCACCAAAATGTGTAAAAGTGGAACGATTAGCTTTAAGAATGAAACTCTTAGGATATTCGGTTATAGACCTGTCAGGTATGCATCTCTGAGATGCTGATTGAGACATTTGTGGAGCGGTCTGGGAAACCCTGGTAGATTGGGGTTGTGGCTGAATTCTGTAAACTGTCGGGAATAAATCGAGTTTTGTCCAAAATTCGAATCAAATTTTACTGGTCACACACACACCCATACACAATACGATATGCAGTGAATACCTTTTACGACTCTCCAGTGACATAAAACTGAATATTACTTACTGTACATATAAATATGAAAGATATAAAAGATATAAAAAAAAAGTTGTAAATTGTTATTATTTTGTTTAAAGATCTTTTTTTCCCCATTTAGTACTGCCCTTCAGACGCTAAATAAGAGTTACATGTCTCCCAGAAGACAAAATGCTAAAAATTTACATCGATCATCCTGTTCAAAAGTTTACACCCCCCTGGTTCTTAATGTATCGTGTTGCCTTCTTGCACATCGGTGAATGTTTGCACCTTATGTAATAGTTGTATACGAGTCCCTCAGTCATCCTCAGTGTGAAAAGATGGATCTTAACATCATACAGTCGCTGTTGGAAAGGGCTCAAATATGCAGAATATGCTGGAAAAACAAAGAATGTGCAGGACCTGGAGGATTTTTCTGAAGAACAGTGGGCAGTTTAACTGCTCAGGGCAGACAAGGGACTCATGAAGATCTATCACAACACGTAAAAACTGCCGTGGATCATCCAGGTAACGACACACGGTATTAAGAGTCAAGGGTATGTAAACTTTTGAACGGGGTAATTTAAATATATATATAAATATAGCTATTGTCTTGTGGACTATATGTAAACATCTGTTATGTGAAATAGCTTCTTCAGGAAAGTACTAAATATAAAAATGTTTATAATCCCTCTTATTTTGTTAACAGTATTAAGATTTAGCAGAATCTGCAAGGGGTAAGCAAACTTATGGGCACAACTGTGTGTGTATATATAGTAGAAAAATGTAAAGGTTTCACCACGTGAAGGGTTTTCCCAGGCTGCCACATAGTTTGTGTCTAAAGATGACTCAGAAATGGAAACATTTCATTTCCTCCACACACACAATCTACTTCTTCCCCCTCTGTTTTCTTCCTTAGATCAGACACTTTTCAGATGTGCGAAGGAAGGCAGATCTGAGTGCTAACTGCATGTCAAAATCCGGCCTCAAAGACCGGTAGATGTTCTGAAGCTCACCAACAACACAAGCGCACGCTACACAGTCTGAGGATCAGAGGCATCTAGAAAAATCTGTTGTTATAATCGTTACCTTCTAAAGCGCACATCACTTCATAAACATGAGCAATGTACCATGGGATCAGAGTTGTGCTATTCATGTACCTGTGGGATGTGAGCCTGAATGTAGAGCATATCAAAGGGTGGAGAAGATGACCAGATTATTTTAGTTTATTTGTAGCTTTGAATTATTTATTTGGATGGTAAAATTACACAGTTTACCATCAGTTTACAAGTTGAATTTTATCGCTGAAATTAAGTATTATACCTAAACCGTGCTCATTTAAAGTTTGGGTTTAAATGATAATAAAGCTAACTTTTGATTTAGAAAATCAGGAACGAAAGAATACATATTACAAACTGCATCTATGATATAGGCCTGATAAACTTATCATTATACACCAGTCAGCCATAACATTAAAACCACTGACCTGGTCTGGATGTGATGAATCACGTTTTCTTTTACATCATGTACAGTAGACGGTCAGGTGCATGTGTGCTGCTTACCTGGGGAAGAGATGGCACCAGTATGCACTATGGGAAGAAGGCAAGACGGTGTACAGTGTGATGCCCTGGGCAATGTTCTGCTGGGAAATCTTGCGTCCTGGTATTGATGTGGTGTTAATTTGACACATACCACCTACCTAAACATTGTTGCAGACTAACTACACCCTTTCGTGTCAACGGTATTCCCTAAGGGTAGTGACCTCTTTCAGCAGGTTAAGGCACCGTGCCACACTGCAGAAATTCTTTAGAAATGGTTTGAGGAACATGACAAAGAGTTCAAGGTGGTCACTTGGCCTCCAAATTCTCCAGATCTCAATCTGATCGAGCATCTGTGGGATGTGCCGGACAAACAAGTCCGATCCATTGAGGCCGCACTTCGCAAATTACAGGACTTAAAGGATCTGCTGTTAACGTCTCCGTGCCAGATACCACAGCACACTTTCAGAGGTTTTCTGGAGTCCATGCTTTGACGGGTCTGAGCTGTTTTTTTTGTTTTTTTTTAATTAAACAAAAATGTGGTAGTTACCTATAGACTAAGATTTTCATTATTGCTGATACCCCCTACCCCCTTGTTTGGTTAATCGGAACAACGGTACACAAAATAAGAAAAACTTCAATAAGAAGTAATGAAAGAAATAGATAATAGACAAAGTGTATGTGTATATGTATGAAATATTAAGTTAATTTTTCTTCCAAAATTACCTTATATTTATTGATGACATAATTCAATATTTACTGAGTTCTTAGAGATGTAGATTATCCCAAAATGTGAATAATCACAAATTATGAATGATCACAAATATCTTAAAGGTTAACATAATTTAATAATTGTTATGCTAGTTGAAATGGTGCAAATTATCCCTAAATGTTTTACAATACATACATGAAAAAAATTAAGTTGTTTCTATATTGTTTTAAACCCCAACCCTGACAAGCACAATGAAAATTAATGGGCCTATTCGTCACGGAGCTGACAGCTGTTATTGGTCGAGATGAACTGTCAATCAACTTCTGTCACACTGTCTTCGCGTCACTTTTTCCTCACCCGTATTGGGACATATCCCGCCTTTGACATTAGGATTGATTAGCCTCTAGCACTTGCTGATGGAACTGACCAATTGTAGAGCAGGAATTGGTCTCCACGGACAAATCAAAGGAAAGGAGGCGGGACGTGTCGGAATACGGGTGCGGAAAGAATAACGGTCCCTGAGGACGCTTGCTCTGGCTTGGGCATGTTATTGATCCTTCTCATGTTTCAGATTCAAGCTAAATAAATGAAAATAAATCCAGATCGTTGACGGGAAACGGAAGATTATACGTACATATTCACCTTTACGGAACAGGTAAGGGTCGAGTTCGGGATATTTTCTCTCGTCGATGTTTGTGTGTGTGAACTGAGACAGCTGCAGGGGCTGGACCTTAGCGTTAGCATGGCTAGCCTAGCCGCCGGCTAAGCTAACGCTAGCTCAGGGGCGCATTCATGTGTTGAATGAAATGAACCCGAGACTTAACGGTGCTGTACATCAAACAAGTGTTTATTTATTTGTTTATTTATTCCTTCCTTCCTTCCTATTCAAACTAATGTCTAACACATTAGCTTAACTTGGCTCAGTTAGCTAACTAGCACTCAATTGCATTTCCACTGACCGGCTGCTAGCATGGAGCCTGTTGCTTGCTAGATGCTAGCTTCATGTAGCAGGCCAGAGCTGCAAACCCTTCAGGTCATTAATAATTTTAATAGTCATTAAAAACATGACACGTTACCCAGACGGTGTTTTATACCGAAATAAGAGAGACATTTAAACCACACAGACTTCTGGAACTTCTCTCTTGTTAAACTGGTTAAGCCTGAACTGTTTTTGCTAATGTTTACCAGATTCACTAGCTCGCCTTGCTAATTTGAGTTCTTTAAATTCTAGCGTCTTAACAATATTTATGTTAATTTCCTTATTTATTAGTACCAGAACAAAAGTACTAATAATAAAACAAAAAACATTTTTAAATAGTTTAATAAGGAGTTTAGTGCGGGTCTGATCTCCTGTTTGTACTCCAGTGAGGTAAATAAGTAAAAGTTTTGTTTGTTTAATAAAATAAAATAAAAATAAATTTCGTTAGTGTCACTTTTAATTATTAAAAGTGTATTACAGTCTGATCAGCTGCCTGTTCTGACAGGGAGAGAAGTTCAAATTTGCCCATGCTAAAAAATAATAATAATTAAAAAAAAAAAAAAAAAAAAAAAAGCTAATAGAAACGCTCACAGAATTTGTAATGGTTATAATGGGAATTGTACTGGTTTTAATGGTCCCAGTGGGTCTCTACTGGTAATTTGTTGCCTTCTATTGGTGGTATGTTTTGTCTAGCGGACACCTTTAAGGACCGATAATGGTTTTAATGATTAGCTGATGGTCTGTAATGGTATTTGTAGTGGAAACCATTAGAATTTGTTTTTTTTGTTGTTATTTTTCAGCAAGGACCTTTGTGTTATTACTCTTCTCATGCTTGCTTTTTTTTTGTTTTTTTTTTTGAACGGAAATTTTGATTTCAGTTAGCTTCTTTTTATTTCTCAAATGTATGTATTTCCCTTATAAACACATTCACCGTGATGGACCTTCTTTAAAGCTTGGTCGTTTTGTACGTGCAGTGTTCTCAACTCTTTTTTCCTGGGGAAAGTATTCATTTGAAGCTCACCCAACAGGTCGCGAGACGGCATCACATTTATTCGTGGCGATCAGTGGAATAGCGAAGCATAAATTAGCGTATGTGAAGAGGGACTGTTTTCACTCGAGCCCTATTCAGATGGCGTTGATTAAGGACCCTGGCTCACTACACATCGGGATGCTGATGACTCCATTTCCGTAGGGTAGCTAGTGGGTTTAAAAAAAAAAACCTATAGAACATCAAATAAAGTAAAAAAAAGTTTGAAAGCTGCAACAACGATAACAAGCTACTTACGTTTGTAGATGAAGTTGGCTGAGAGTTCGTCCACCATTTTGTTTCGAGCTGAGATGCTTCAGATCGTATGACGTCTGAACACGTGCATGGTTGAGCCCTGGTTTTTGCAGTGCATTGTGGGATTTTTTTTAGGGAGTGAACGTTCCTGTGGAAGGATTTTGCGATTGAGGCAACCCTTAAAATGACCGACTTCCTGATCAGTGCCCTGACTACTGAACTAAGCAGCAAGTCCGGATACACACATCTATGATTTTCTACACGCGTGAATGTGGGGGGAGGGGGATGTTTGACTGCTGCTACTTGCCGTATTTAGTCTCGTAGCGAGTGTTTCAGTGACCACCCCCAAGGTGAATGGTTACTCGCTTTTATCCCTTGTAAAAATGTGTGTACACAGCAAATGAACGCAGACGCCTCTTAAACGACAGGGTGTCCCAAAATATCTGCATACACAGAGGACTGTGTACACCAGCACCGCGTCGGTCGTGTCTTCGTTAACGGATGTTCGTGGACGTCCGCTTCCCAGTCGGTCCGCGTCACTTCCAGTCTTTTTGAATTGCTTAATGGGTTTGGCAGCGGTGTCGTGTGTGTGTGATGTGCTCACCATATTTCCTGTTAAACTCCATTGTGACCTTGCGACAGCTTCCCGATCCAGCCGTGAGAATGATTTCACTGCGTTCGTCTTTTGTCAAAAGAAAACAAAAAGACGTTTTGCAAAAAAGTGTTAATTTCCCTTATGTACGGACAGATTCGGGACACCCTGTAGACGTGATGTCTCGTAGTTGGGGGAAAAAAAGCCCGAGTGGCTGCGCTGGGGGTCGTGTGGTCTCGTAACAAAGTGAGGAAGTGTTCTCTAGGGACATGGCTGCTGTTCGAGACATTGTGGCACTGGCAATTACGCTCTTGTGCAGAAGTAATAACGGTAATAATGTGTCAGTGATGGGAACAATAGTTATTTTTTATCTCAGCAGCCAGTTTAATAGGAACACCTACAGTTATCCGATCAGCCTGTGATGTGTACAGTATAAAATCCTGCACGTCGGTACAGTACAGGTCAAGAGATTCAATTCATGGCCGTTCGAATTTGTTAGATCTAAGTGACTGTACCATGGTTGTTGATGATTGTTTCAGTGGGCAGCAGTTCTGCAGCTCCAAACGCCTCGCTGATGAGAGGGGTCCGAGGAGAACAGCCAGACCCGGTAAAAAATGACAGGAAGTCCATAGCAGCTGGAATAACCACTCTTTACAAGTGCTGAAAAGCATCTCAGGACACGCCAAACCCTGAGGTGGATGGGCGACAACAGCAGAAGACCACGTCGGGTGCTACAGTGTGCACAGTATCACTAAAGCGGTACGGTTGGAGATTAGAAAAAGACTAGGTGATGTTAAGCATGTGCTATTAAAACGGCCGGTGTGTGTGTGTGTATCTCAGTGTAAACCTAGATGCTTCTGGTGTTTGACCTCAAAGCAAGTTTTTTTCTTCATCGACCGTCAAACAGCAGCATCATGTAACATCCCCATTTTGAGTGGCGTTGTCCGTGATTCGCCGTCACACATCAGTTCTGATGATGTGATCATGTGAAGAAGTTGAATTGTGAACACCAAAAGCACCAAAGACGTTTGCGGAGGTTTTTTTTTTTTCTTTTTTCCCCCCTTCAGGTCTATTTTAACAGGAGTGAGTAAAATTCATTTAAAAAGAGCTGTACGTGAAAATGTCCCTACTGAGCTGCAGTCAAACAGGCTATGATAAATATTCTGTGTTTCATGACTGCGCCCATTAAACTCGCATTTACTTATCTCCCTCTTTGGTGCACAGATGTTTGCTGAACTTGTCAGGCACTTTAATTGGACGAGTTCTGAGAGGTCTGCTGTTCTCTATACATCACATGCACGAGTCCAGCGCTATAGGTTAAGGACATGACGTGTGTGTGTGTGTGTGTGTGTGTGTGTGTGTGTGTGTGTGTGTGTGTGTGTGTGAGAAAACAGCTGTCGTATCCATCCAGCCATCATTTTTCTGTACCGCTTATCCTACATAGGGTCACAGGTAGCCTGGAGGCTATCCAAGGGAACTCGGGGCTCGAGGCAGGGGACGCCCTGGACGGAGTGCCAAACCGTGTCAGGGCACAATCGCACACACATTCACACACTACGGACAATTTGGGAACGCCAATCACCCTACAACATTTGGGACTGGGGTAGGAAACCAGAGTACCTGGGGAGGAAACCCCCAAGGCACGGGGAGAACAGGCAAGCTCCACACACACACTCCTGGATTTGAACCTCCAACCCCGGACGTGTGAGGCAAACGTGCTAACGACTAAGCCCAACAATACCGTAAATACAGGCCCAAGTGTAAAGGTGTTCAAAACGGGGCTTCATGAAAAGTGATTGTCTAATTAATTTTTTTTTTTAAAGTCATTTTCACATTATAAACCAAAATACTTTTAATTGTTTAAATCTTTGTGATCTCAGTGACGACCTGGTTCGGGTATTACAGAAACTGCTTATTGAAACTGGGGATTTTCTTTAGCATTTACATACAGTGGTGTGAAAAAGAAACAAACTAAGCAAAAAAAACCCCAAAAACGACGAGCAGCAAGTGTGACTGTTCTGCGAGTGGAAATGCCTTGTCGACGAGAGAGGTCAGAGGCGAGTGACCAGACTAGGTGGAGCTGACGGAAAGGTTACGATAACCACTCTTTACAACAATCTCAAAACGCACAAGACGCCAAATCCCGAGGCGGGCCGACGGCGGCAGGTTTCAACCGACGCCGTTAAAATGAAGCGACGTCACGGATACGACGGCCGATTTCGTTGAATTAACTGAATTGTAAAGCCTGTAAGCGGGGCTGTCTGTTCTTCTCGTCCCGTGTCGATGTGCTGCAGGTGATTTTGATGGCGGAGTAAATATAGTGCTTATTTTTAAATGTCCCCTTGTTCAGTTAGTGATGATAGTTATTTTGGTCTATCGTGGGGACGTTAATGTCTGATTGATAGGGGAATGTCTTTGCAAGCGGTCTGGGTGAAGATGTAAAAAGTGCAGTTTTCACTGCCACTTGTTTAGGATTAGGCCTACTTGAGAGCTGAGCTGCTATTACTGTCAAGTCTCCTTAATGATGGGAGCAGTTTGTGTACTCAAACCGCTCCGTTACTGCCGTTTTGCCTCTCGCACCAAGGAAATAAACACTAATACTTCACAACATCCATCTACTCAAGGACTTTAAGCTCATTTCCGGCACGCTCCACCAACACCCGGTGTCGCCCCGAGAGTGTCGCACCGTGACAAACGACGCGAAATTAAACAACTCGTGAAATGTCGCAAAGTCCGTCGTTTTGCATCCGAGTAGAAAACCGTCATTCGTGTACTTAGGAAGAGAAAGACGACTCATTTAAACCACCCCGTCGTGTCGACCCATTGGAAAACAAATCCCAAAATCTCCCGTCAGTTTTGTTGCATTACGGTCTAGCTGATCTGGTGCACGATATTGTTCTGCAGACTTTGCTTTTCTTCTGGCCTGTATCTGTCATGGGGAATATTAATAGCACTGAGGTGTGATGTATGAGCTCCGGTGAAGGGTGGGTGTACGTCACCCCCTAGGAGTTTCTCACCTGAGAGTAAGAAGCCCCAGGAGGCCTTACGTTAAAACACCGCGCCACCTGTTTCCACATTCGTTTCGGTTCGTTTCAGGCCCGCACTGGTGCGGCGCCGAGGCGGTTCTGGCCAAATGAGTCGCGTCGTTTCCGTGCGAGCGGCGGAGCACAGCTGGACACTGCTTCATCGTAGGCCTTTCGTAATGACATGATAGTGCCCCTGAAGGTTACTTCATTGATGTTCAATCATGGATCCGCACTTCATCTATCTCCCTTTGTTCACGCTGTCTCTCCTTCATTAAATTGTAGCGCTGATTTGTTACGGCGGCACTGTACACATTCTCCTGCACGAACAAGTGTCGCTGTCTTCAGTGTAAAGAATTCGGTGGGGAAAAGAGGGGAAATTATAGTCACCGCTGCTTATCGACGCAGTTTTTTTTTTTTTTTTTTTAAACGATTCTGGCAACACGCATTGCGAAGGTTTACAGTGCTAAAAAATAACTGATGTAAATAGGCTTCAATTCGAGCATTGTGTCTTAACCGAACCCTGTTAACCCCCCCCAACACTTAATGACCGCTCTCCATGAACCGAAGGATTCATCTTCCTCCTCGTCTCCTCCGAACACCTTTCTCATGCTTCATCCATTAGAGCGGCTTCTCTGCCGTCTCTATGAAATATCTGACACCTGAGATTTGTCCGGCTCTTCCTTTATCCATCCACGACTGGTCTTTTTGCCCATCCTGCAGGTTTAAAAGCATTACCGCCTCAGCCCCATCCATCTTCTGCGTCTCCCGAACACTCGCGCCATCCGTTACCTGAACGAACGGGTCACGGTGTCGATCAGATTTCCTCCAGGCACCGTGGTTCGCCTCTGAGGTCGTGCAACTTCTAACCGCAAGTGAAATTCACTTCTGTGAAATTGCGTGTGTGTGTGTGAGAGAGAGAGCGCGAGTTTAGCAGCACAAGCAGAGACCCCTGGTGAGCTAATCCGAATCCTTGCTTGCGTTCAGGATTTGCTCGCTGGTGTGATGTCTCAGCGCAGCCTGCAGAGTGTAGGGGGTCTGCCAGCTTCTGTCAAATCGAGGTAGAGGTCGACAGCTAGGACGAGAGTTGACCTAATTAGAATAAGCACCGGCAAGATTCTCCGGTCCGTTTCCCACACTCCATGCATTAAGAGCTCCCGCGCTTCGTTTGCATGCGTTACGCGGCGTGCGGCGGAGATCGCGCCCCGCTCGCAGAATTTCCGATATCGGTTTGCGGCTGATGAATCTCGAACTCCTCTTTTATTGTGAGAGATCTCTGTAAAGCGATTGCAGCGATCTTTCCCTAAAACTTGTGGGTGCGCGCACAGATTTACATACCGAGGTAAAAGAGAGCGTGGTTCAATAACACACTTCAAACACTTTTGCCCTTTCCCTTAATAAGTGGAAACACTGAGCTTTTCATATCCTACCAAGGAAAGGTCAGTCCCTTGGGGGGGGTATTTTACACACAGTCAGAAGCAGGTATTAGACTATAGCCCAAAGTATCAATCTTACTGTTGTTTTGAATTCCTCGAGATGAACCCAGAGCCAACTCCTCATTTGTTTGTGGACGTAGGGGACCCGGAGCCGCGCCGTTTTATCGTATTTCCGATCCAGGTGGGAGCTCGATGAAAGCCGCCGTTGCACAGCTCCGAAGCACATAATAAGCTCAGAACAGAGGTGCTCTCAGGCCTCCAGCGTCCACCGCGGCGTCCACGAGGCAGCAAAGCGACCCGTTAGAAAGGCTTGCCGCGTTAAGTCGGAGGGATTTCCGCAGCTCTGTAGACGAGCAGACGTTCAGGCCCGGCTGGCGCCCGATCTGGAAAATGTCACGTCCTTTCTTCGATCGAGCGGCTCCGGATCGATTCGGACAGTTAGGCTTTCCTCGCTCACTGTAATTCGCGCCTTCTGTTTTCAACGCGCTGTGATTATGAGAATCAAAAAAAAAAACGAGGTGATTATCGTAAGCAACTACACGCCGTCGAACAACTTCTCGGACATGACGTGCAGTTGTCAGAAAGGCCTGGCCGAACAAAGTGGTCTATATATATTACAGGCTGTCCGAATAGTCAAGACCCAATGAGCGTTAAACTTCAATTCGTTTTTTGGGATTTTGTGTTTATTACGTATTTACTTGCGTACATCTTTATATAAATTTTTTTCCTTACGGGTGAAAAATTTTCCATTTAATATCGGATAAAAGGTTATAGATCGTTCTTCTTGGATACACTGTAGTTTATAGTCACATGTTTATCGCAAGACACTTCTGTTGAACAAGCTTATGTTGCAAAAGTATGGGTGGGGGGGGGGGGGGGGGGGGTAGTGGTTTGGGGGAATCCGACCAGCAGTATGCATTAACCAGTTTCCAGCGATTTTCGTTTTTCCTTCTCTCGTATTCCCGCCTGTCCTTCACCACCGCAGGAGTGTCACACAATGAAGAGTCTTGCTGCACGGTGACATCTTGAACCAGTTCCGGCTCTGCAGAACAGCATCCTTCCCCTGCTCTAATGAGGATGGAACAGTGTCCACAGGAGCTCTGTCACGTTCCTCATCGCACAGTGAAGAAGGCCCCCCCCACTTCTCCTCCACCCCCCCCCCCCCCCCCCAACCCCCGAGGGACCTCATTAGGATTTTTCTTTCCCAGCCTGTGTAGGAATCGGCACGTCCTTGGGGAAAAATGTAAATAAACGCATTTGTCACTTCCATCCTCCGCCGTCTTCACCCCACCCCACTTCCCTTATTTCAATTTTTTTTTTATTTTTTTTTGGCTTTCTCGAAGAAAAATTGCGTTGCGAGGCTTAATTAGTAAGCACTGGCATTACGCTTTCTTTATTATGTAAATGAATCGGTCGAGTACTTTGGAAGTGTTGTCTCACAAGCTTTGTGCCAGGTGTTTCCTGACTGAATGCTGGGCGAGGGCGCTTTTTTTTTTTCCCTTCTTCTTCTTCTCCCCGTTCTTTCTCTCGATGCTAAAGAAAAAGACAACTGTACTGTGAAATCCGCAGGACAAGCTATAATTATTTGACGGATGATTTTTGTTTTTCTCACCCCTCCTCCCCTCCAATCTGCAGCTTTAGTGTCGGAGCGAAGTGAGTGACGGGACCTCATTCATTTCCTTTGTTGCGGCTTCGCGGAGAAAGTGTCTGACGGTTTTTCAGAACGAAGCTCCCGTCAAGCACGGGGACCGCACTACTTATCCTCTCGCACGCATTTCTAGGGAAACCATCTTGGGGGCAGAAGACAAAGAAGATGATGGCGTTGCTACCGCTACATTCGCCACGTCGCTGGGACAGAATTGGGTCGGCGCAGCTCTCGGGGCGTTTAGCCGCCGATTTAATATTGAAAAAGTATCATCCTCTGTCTTGGCAGCGGGTTAACAGGTCATGTTGGTTTTATTAGGCGAGCGGCAGGGGCTTAATCTGCTCCACCTGCTCCTGTGAGCCTTTCCCCCTTCACTTTCCCACCCCCGTTTTTATGAGCTAACGAGGTCCTGTGCCACTGACTAGTACAAGAGACCGCAGCGACCTTCGTTTGTCCGTTTTGGCGTATGAAAGTTGTTAAGTAAGGCGTTGCGTAACTGAGAGGAACTTGGTCTGTTGTAGCCTTGTTAAAGGTGAACACTCTTCCATAGTGAAGTGCACTTTACACAAAAACCGAACGTACAGATCAAATGAGTAGATAAGGAATGAACGTAAGCCGTATCTAGACTTTTTAAAAGAACAATTTAGCTCACCGAGTGACCGATCCTGTCGAAAGTCGCATTTTCGAGGGTTTTTCGAACTGAGACTCGGATCATGACGACAGTCGCAACGACCGCTGAAAGTTTGAAACCGAAACCGAGCTCGTCGGCGTGTTAAACGCCCGTGCGCGTGAGCTCGCTAAGCGTCACGGTTGGACGGAGATGTCGCGGCTCTGACACGCCATCTAGCGGACGCCGCTTTTGATCCTCCGTATGTATGTAAGATACGCTAGCAAGTACGTGAACAACGAGACTCATGCGGAAAGTGAAAATATTTTTTCGCCATTTGAGAGGAGAGCTATTGTCAATGTCTGTGACTAGCAGTATAAACGTGAAGGCGTGTAAACATTAAAATATTTTTCAAATTTGAACACGGAAATCCCGATTCGGTTATTCTTTACGTATTTTCCGTATGAAGTCATGAACACAGTTGAAGACAGTGCAGCCGGGTTGGATCGCCAACTCGTATTATTATTATTATTATTATTTTTAATTATTTTTGTAATGTGCTTCACAACGCTTTAACTACAACACATGCTTCAGAAACCAACCAAATACTCTTTTATGGTTGTAAACCTCAGCCTTCAGCATGATGCTATACACTTTTCAAGTCACAAGACAACTATTCAAGCTATTGGACGATAGCACTGCATCTGATATGTTAAGATTTAGTAAGCGCTGATGTATACTCTGCGTGGCCAAACGTTTGTAGGCATCTGACCATCGCACCCATGTGTTTTTTGGTCTGGGGGTGCGGTCGGCGTTTCCAGTTCATCTCAAAGGTGTTGAAGTCAGAGCTGCGTGCAGGACACTCGAGTTCTTCCAACCTTAACACGGCGTGTCTTCATGAAGCTCGCTTTGTCATGCCGGAACAGGTTTGGGTCTCTTGGTTCCAGTGAAGGGAAATTGTAAAGTTACAGCATACAAAGACGTTCTATACCAGGGGTTCCCAAACTTTTCCAGGGCAATGCCCCCCAAATAGCATTAACATTTGACCGAGGCCCCCTTTTGCAAAATGTCTTTAAAACACACAAAAAATACAGACTTCTGAATATAACCCCCTTTTTTTTTATTATTATTTTTTTTTATTAATAATTACATCTTACATCACATTAGGAATTGATTGTGTGTGTGTGTGTGTGGTTGCCTGAGAGTGAGAAAGAGAAAACATTCTAGTGGGAGGGATGGGCACACCAAATTGTTGAGGCCCCCCTGGCGCCCCCTGCTGGGGAGCCCCCACTTTGAAAACCACTGTTCTATTCGATTGCGCTCTTCTACATTTGGGGAAGAACTGCATGTGGATGTGATGGTCAGGTGTCCACAAACTTTTGGGCATATAATGTATTTGACCAACTTTGCTCCGAATCTGGGGTTGGCCTACCGTTGATTTTACGGGAAAAAGGCCTCTTTCTTCGTTCTTTTTTTGGTAGGTACCTTGCTAGCGCGTTCTATTATTTACGTAAAAATAAGAATTACTTTTCACATCCCAGTTGTCCGTCCTTATTTAATCAACGTATAATTCCGGCATGCGTTTTGTATCGTCGCCCTTTTTAAAATCAGTGCTTTTGATCCAAATCGTCAGATCGTTACACCCCTGCGGTGCCATCCAGCATGCACTAATAACAGACGATATTTTCAGAAACAGGATCAACCTAAATATAGCCCACAGCAAAGAACCGTTATATCACTCTCATGCTTACTTCACGCAGTCACCTCACAGTTAAACCTATCCAGAGACGCCAGCCAGACTCCAGTTATATATCTTCCTTGTGTCGTGAGGAGAGAAAGACACAAAAGGTTCCCTTGTCCAAACGCAATGTCCTAGATCCGAAGCTTTTTTAGAAGACGATAAGGAGTTGAGGAATTTCACGTACCCCTCCGTTGTTTTTTCTCTTTCCGTTTCCGTCTCGATACACTCGCGTAGCTCACGGCCATAACGCTATCACACGAACGTTATCAGCTTCTACTTTGTAGCCGGGTCGAGTAGATTTAAAGCAAAGCACGAGCCTGAGCGGCACTTCAGAGCTTTGAGACGCTTGATTGAATGATGGTTTGTGCACCTCGCAGAGCGTGTTACGACTTCACCACCGACCGGACGAGGCGTCGTGTTATCCGGGTCGTTCATCCGTACGAGATCTCAAGAAGGAGTGGTTGAAGGTTTGTTGGACTCGAATGTTATTACTGTAGGCAGCAGATGGTCCGATTAGATTTTGGAAGCGATCCAAACAGCGTCAAGGTCACAGCAAGGTCGAATGTCTAAAATGGTTTTCCTTCAGTAGCTTCCTTCCCGGTTGAAGTATATTTGAGGCGTATTTCTGGCACGCAGATTAGTAACTAGAAGGTAGTAACACATTAACGACACTTGTTGGTGTCGAGTCAGCTATTATTTTGTATACCGTGCACACGCAGGCCTGGGTTTTTAACCATTTGGTTCAGTCTGCATCATTTAAACGACAGCTTTGTTTGATTGTAGATGACTGGATCTACAGTGTCCTTCAAAAGTATTGGAACAGCAAGGCCAATTCTTTTTTTCTTTCTTGTTATGCACCATAGACATTTGGGTTTGGGATCAAAAGATGGACATGAGCCGAGAGTTTAGGATCTCAGCGTTTGTTTCCTCGTATTTAAAACTTGTTAAACAACTTCGAAGATGGCACCTGTCGTGTCAGACCACCCAGTTTTTAGGAACTGATCGGTTTAAAGTGAACTAGAGTAAATAACACTTAATATTTGGTTTGCATATCGCTCACTGTCAAGCGGGTGACTCACTGACACCACCAAACTGCCAAACTGTTGCGTTCTGCTTTTGTGTTGCTTTTCCAGGCTTGAACCACAGCCTGTCTCAGCTTGTTGCTTGTTTCAGGGGGTCTCTTCCTTCAGTCTCCTCTTCAGAAGGTGAAATGCTGCTCAATCGGGTTAAGGTCTGGTGATTGACTTGGCCAGATCAAAACCTTGTTTTAACCGGACGATGTTTCTGTAAACTTCTGAATTCGTTCAGCTGCTACCATCATGAGTTCCATCATCCATAAAGATGAGCGAGCCCAAGCCACAACACTACCTCCACCTTTCTCCGTGCTTTGGCCCTTCCGTCACTTTGGTTCCAGAAAGGTTCCAGACCTTTCTGCGGCCCATCTCCGTATTTCTCGCCGATTCCACGTCCATGTTTGGATCTCAAAGGCATGTATGTTTTTTTTAACGTATTGCGAAAACACGTTCGAATTGGCTTGGCTGTATCGCTACTTTCGGAGCGGACCGTATTTAGGCTCGTCTGCCAAACGTAGAACGGACAGAATTGTCCAGTGACGTACAGTCCTGACTTGTGGTTCTAGCAGGTTCTCTTCGTCTTCCGTTCTCCTCATCTTCATATCTTCATTCTTGAAATAGCTGACTAAAGCGGTTCTGTACTCGAACATGCTTTACCTGATGAGAAACGAAAGACACTTCCTGTCATCGTGGTGAGGATGCTGAGAATGATATATATGTGTGTGTGTGTGTGTGTGTGTGTGTGTATATATTATGATCAACGCTACATCGGTTCCATGATGTGTCCATATTCTGCTCGATTCCTTTACTGGCGATCAACAGTGATGTAATTCAGTACACAGATCGGACTTCAGAGCAGAACCGAGCGCTAAGGGGAAGATTTTCCGACTTGAGGTAATTAAGGCCGATCAGAGTGTGCTGTTCTTCAGTAGAGTGCGCTGTGTTTACGGGTGTGACGAAATCGCAGCATTAAAAAACCAAAAATGCCCATCTGTGTCCGTTGCCTACGTGTCTTTAATCGGTCGAGTATTTTAAGCGCCTCGTTTCCTTTTTAAATCATCCATTTGCATGTAACCTAATGTAAGCCTGAAACCATGCTGACAAATGGTGCGACCGTCACTCTTCAGACTCCATGATGCGTGCTTTTGTTTCTTTTTCTCTCTTTTTTTTTTTTTCTTCCCATGGAGGTTATGCCACAGTTGTTGGCGGCGCCCTGATGCGTTGACGCCTCCTGCCCACTCGTGTATCCTTCATGCCTCTCTGTGCGCCTGTCAGTCTACACTCTCTGTCTCGCTCTCTCTCCACCTGAACTCGAGTAATAATCCTCACCGGGCCATCCTGCGTCATTTTGCCTCAACAATTAGGAATGCGGTCTTTTTTTTTTTTTTTTTTTTTTTTTTTTTTTTTTTTTTTTGCTTTCCGGTCCTGGTTAGCTGAGCGACATCGTCTGGTAATTCCAAGCGTTGGCTTTCTCGAGCATCTTCAGGTGCTCGTCACATGAGCTCGGGATTTAATCAAAGGCTCGGGTCCTGCCAGGACTAATTCAACAATAAAATGACACGGGAGAGGGGGGCAGAACAACTACGTTCTCTCCCTGTCGTGTTTTCCTGTCATTCAATCAAGTCCCAGAACTTTCTCATCATCATCTTATTACCAGTGTGCCTCTCATTGCTAGACGTAATCTTTTGTGCATCCGCGGGTTTCTGGTGCCGTCGCAGAATAATGTAAACAAATTTAACGAACACTCCGCCGCTCTCTCTCTCTCTCTCCCCCGAGTGCCTCCACAGCAGGACTCCGAGGGGTTTTTATTGCGGACGGATGTCATCAGCGGAAGTGCAGGGAGCTCATTCTTTTGCCCCCGCACCTCTCGCAATCGTCTTAGGAATTGCCGTCCTGCCCTCTTGACCTCCGTGAAGCAGGTAGCGAGGCTGCACGCAGGTTACGCTTGTTTACAGACGACATAGCTTCAGTCGGTGAGAAGGTGCGAGCTGTATTTTGCTCTCCGGTTCCAGTCTGTGGAGAAACGCGAGAGAGACAGTTGCATCAGGATCGTGCCGTTTTTAGTGCTACATACATTGCAGAAAGACAAAAAAAAAACCACCTAGAATTTATTTCTGAATGGTTGGTGTAGCTTTCCATGTGTGGCAAGAATGCACTTTATTTGATTTGATTTATTTATTTATTTTGCAGAAAAGGATCATCATTCAGTATTTTGAATGATTCAGTTTTGTTTTTTGTTGTTGTTTTTTTTTTTTGTAAAAATCATTGTTTTATTTATTTATTTTTATGAAACTGTTTAATCCCAGCTCTGAATGGGGCCGCTCTGTGTCTCGGGTTCCTGAACACAGAGATTCACGTGAATTTTTATTGTTTTATTTTTTTTTGCTCCCTCTTTCCCCCCCGCCCGTGTGATGGGTCGTGTATGACCCAACCTCTGCTGAGGTGCACTGTTTTCAGACACACACACACATACACACACACACCAAGTCAGGATATGGTGGTTTTGTTGTTTTTTTTTTTTTTTTTTTTTTTTTTTGGTGGTGTGTTTTTTTTCTCCCCCCCCCTTTTTTTGCAAGGGGTGGGGGGGTGGGAAGGTAAACCACCCACTGCTCCTCCCGACGCCCCGAGGCTGCGGCTGTATCGCTAATGAAGAGCTCAATTTAGCCAGTGACGTGCCTGCGAGCCGAGCCGCGCGCTCTGACTGGCTGAGCGCATCGCTGACATCACGCCATCCGGCCGTTGATTTGCCGCTGTCTCCGAGGCTCCGGGGCGAGAGGCTCAACCATGGGCTCCTGCACTTAGGCACAGACGGAGCTAGCGCCGCAGAGAGTGAAAGAGACAGAGAAAGAGCGAGTAGAAGAGAGAGACCGAGTGGACGAAGGGGGGCTGCTTTTGGGAGCTCGCTCGACGCAGCAGCCGGCACAGCCAATGCAGCCTCTGGTACTATGGAAACTAAACCTCTGACCAATGGAAATAATGGAGGCTACGATGTGGCAGGTGAGTGAGTGCGTGCGTGCGTGCGTACGAGTGTGTGTATGCGCGTGGACGCCGGAGATCACAGGTATGCCGGGCGAAGTGAAAACAAACTTCTTCACTTGTCTATTTTGCCACAGAACGCGATGTTTGTGACGGTTAAATCTGCTCGTGCCTTTAGCGAACGAAACACACGCCGTCCGGTCACGTTTCCGAGGGAACGTCTGGTTTTTACGCTTCCACTCGAATAAATTGTGCCTTTTTTTGTACTCTCATGTCGTCTCTTATTATTTTCTCTATTTATATCGCACTTCATTTTCTCCCAGCTTGTTGAATTATATTTTTATTTATTTATTTTTTTTTTTTAACGTTGCCGATTATTATTCTATAAATATGTGCCCCCCCACCCCGCGCCGTACGTTTTGTTTCGCTTCGTCAAAAATTACCGACGGCGTATTTATGCGCGAGTGTGCCGGGTCGGTTGGTCTTCGTAGCAGGGTGTGGGTCCACACTCTGGTTTCTGTCCACACCGGTGAGGTTTTGGGACACTCCTGGTGTGACCTGCTTTTTTATTGGGTGATCTTATCTTTTTTTTTTTTTTTTTTTTTTGGTCTGTTCATTTGGTTTTGCTGCTTTGTTGAAGAGCGAGTCGAGGTAACAGATCTTAAATAGAGCAGGAAGTTGGTTTAAGGCTGTTAGCTGGTTGTGTGTCTCACTATCGATAATCGTCCTTGAGTTTTAAGATGAGGATCGTTTCAATTCCTGTGTGTGTGCAGATAATAAAAGAATTAAACAGGGCACTTTTGTGTGAAGGTTATATCTACGACCGATTTCGTTAACCTTGTCCAAATAAAATGAGTCTTTCTGTTGATTTCGTCCTTCGATTCTTGAGCCACGCTCTGGGCCGAAAGCGTTATTTATACGCTCGACTCGCTGTAAATCAGGAGACAGATGGCAGCGCTTGCTCACAGAAGGTGGCAGCGAGTGGCATCTTCAGAATGACTTCCAAGTGATGATTTCCTTTCCTTTCCTTTCCAGCCGTGGCTTTGAGAAATCTCACCAAATCTGGTCTCTTAATCATCGTTTTCTAATCCGTACTCTGTAATATATGCTGTTTTCGTCTTCACCTTCAACTCCCTCATATGTTCCTCAGCTGCATTTTTGTTGCACTTAGAGAACTAATCCACCTTTCATTCACTGTTTTTTTAAAATATTTTTTTTTTATCCCTTTCCCTCCTTGTATTCTGGCCCACAGAGAAAGTATCTGCAGCGGGTGATCCGTTCCAATAGCGGCTCCTGCCAATCATGCGAAACCATAATTGGCTGTGAAATAATGATCGTCCGACAGCTCGGATGGAGTTTACGTTCGTAAACGTGCGTGAATGACGAGCGAGCGCTGAAAAGCTCATTAGGGATCGCGCTAATGTGTCGCGCACAGCGACGCCTTTCCACTTCCACGTTTTACGTAATGTAAACGAAAAAAAAAAACGTAGAAAAATGTCGGTGTATACGTTTTGCTGTTGAATTCGAAGTCTGTTTAATATATATATATATATATATATATATATATATATATCTCAATATCTCAGAATGTCCTCCTGTCCACCCTGTGTTTAAAATCTATTCCCTTCTGTCCTCAGTTCCATATTTCTCTTTGGTGCGGGTGCCTAAATTGACGGCTGGTAATAGCGCTGGTGCAGAACCAGAGCGTAACGAGTGTAGTTAGCGGCACGATGACGGGCCGACGTCCGTCTCGGCGTGTCGAGACGGCAAGTCGCGTTAACAGCGTATTTGTCCGCGCTGACAGAATCGATATACACGCGCGGCGGCCGACCCCGTCGCCGTTCCGTTCAGCTCGGCTCTCCAGAGATCGATTCCAGGCACATTAGCAGACGTGAACGCTTGAGAAGTCAAGCCACACGCGCACACAGACAGGGACACGTTCTCGCAGCCGGTCACGGACGCAAGTTCAGCCGGAGGACGCTACCCTAACGCTCAAAACAGCACGCTTTCTTTCTTCCTTCCTTCCTGCCGTTCAGTCGTCAGCAGTTCCCAGCGCGCCGAGCGTTTACGAGCGCCCAAATGGGCTACAAGTCTGTTTTCAAACGCAGCCGCCGTGTCGATTTGGATGACACGCGCCGGCCAATTAACTCTAAACGTGGACACGGCTCTGCAGCTGTTTTTTTTTTCCCCCCAGCTCCCACAAAGACGGCTCGTTTTTTTTTTTTTTTTTTTTTCTTCTCCCCTCTTTTCAGATACGAGTAGTCTTGAGAGTAAGAAAGGATGGAAGAGAAGAGTTTTCTTCTTTTCCAATCTGCTCATTAAATATGAAAAACTGCAGCCTTTTGTATCCTTTTTTTTTTTTTTTTTTTGCAGTCTAGTAGTTTTTTGTTTTTTTCTGTCAGATGATGTAAAACTTTATTTGCTGTAATTAATATATAACGGTGGTGTAAAGGTAATGATACAAGTTGGATTAAAGGGGGGAGGATTTACCCATGTCTTCACGTTCATATGTTTAGCGTGACCCCTTTGGTAGTTCTGGTAAGCCTTGGGCATCGTCTCTTTCTCTTTTAAAAGCCTGCGAGTCCGCTGTGAGGGTGAGGAGATTCGGGTTATGCGGAATACATCGAAAGGAGTCTGGCTCTCATCTGGGAGATGTCTGCAACAGCGTTTTCTCCTGATTTTGCAGCATTTATTTATTTATTTATTTATTTATTTATTTATTCATTCATTTTAAAGGCGTCATCTGCATCCTCGAGAATGAGTTCCGAGAGCCGAGCAAGCTGTCGCTCCGGCGTTCTGTGCGCCCAGACGGTCACAGAGAGAGGAGAAAGAAAGCGGGAGGGGAGGAGAGCCATCCGCAGAGCGGCGGGTTTGACAGCTACCTTGCACCCCATAATTTTCAGAGGGTTAGCATAGAGAAGTGAGTGTGTGTGTGTGTGTGTGTGTGTGTGTGTGTGTGTGTGTGTGTGTGTGTGTGGGTGGGTGGCCGTGCTCTTTTGCACCTGTCCCTTCCAATGACAGCCCCCCCCCCCCCCCCCCCCCCTCCCCTCCAACACACGCTTGCTCTCCCACCCTCAGGCTCCAGATCTCATGAATCCCAATCATCCGGCTCCATCAGCCTCTTAAATAATGCAGCAGCAGCCGCCCAAGCCACATTAGCGTGATGAATGCGCGGCGCTGTCGGCGCTCGGCCCCGCCGGCCGTTTGTTTAGCCGTGCCCTCCGATTCCAAACACGTCCGTTTGATCTCCGGCCTCATCAGAAATAAAGTGGAGGGCCACCCACCTTGTTTTGAACCCCGACGCATGTTTGTCGGCTAAACCGATACGCACGGCGTGACATTTCGTTACTCTGTTTGACCCACTCGACCGCGTCCTCGCTGCACGCGGAATCGAATTTGCAGGTGTTTAGACGTGTAGCGCCTCTGCGTTCGGTCCACTGAAACGAGCAAAGCGGCAGTGAAAGGAAGCGGATATGCGCCCGGCCACCTGCTGGACTCGCAGCCTTTGGGCGGAGACACCTTTTCGGTTTTCAGCTTGTGTGAGGTCTCTTCAGTCCTGGCAGAGCCATAAGCTGTTTGAGTTGTGTTCTCGGCGGAAAGGACTCCTCTGACTATAGAAGAGTCAAGCGCAGCAGCGTTGCGGATGATGCCGGTCGGACGCGAAGCAATCCAGACCAGGGTTTTTTTTTTTTTTTTTTTCTCTTCCCCCCATCAAATTCAGCACTCATGTTTTGTGGCGTTCTCGTCCGCAGGTTCCTGAAGGGCATGAGCGCCTTGTCTGCGGCCAGCGCTGTTCTGATCTGGAGCCAGTGCTGGTGACAGGGACATGGGCCTCTTCCTCAGGGCTTCCAGCACGCTCAGCACAAGCGACGACCTGGTCCACAGCGCCACTGAAAGGGACGCCAGGGCGGCGCCACCACAGGCCCAGCACGCAGCACAACATTGGGTAAAAAATTAATTAAAAAAAGAATTAAAAAAAAAAACCTGAAAGGAGCATACATTATTGATTTTATGAATTTTTTTTGAGAAAAGGTAGACTCGAACTAGAAAGAACCATCTGCGCGATCTGTCAGTGCTCCAAGAGTCTCAGTGGGACACGCCGCGTCACGTGGTGTAAACCTCACACAGCTCCAACGTGCTAATGGAACCCTTAGATTGACAGAATACAAATGAGCTTTTTTTTTTTTTTTTTTTTTTTTTTTTTTTTTTTCCTCTCGCCTGAAGTCGAAGGAGGTGATTTATGGGGTAATAAATGAATATGACCTTAGGGGTCATGTAAACTCCGCAGTTGCCCTTGTCGTATAGGTCACTGCGCTGAAGATGTTTGCTTCAGCAGGACGTACGAAAACAACTCCTAGTACGGGAGAGCGATGCGGCAAGAATATCGTATCATGAGGGTTGATCTTTACGATCTAAAAAAAAAAATAAATAAATAAAATCAGTGATATTTAATATCTCAATAAAATACGTAACACTGAAAACGTTTTGAACCTTTTTACAGTTTTGAAAATGCAGAATTTTTTTTAATAGCAATACAAAAATATTGTTCCTGCTGTATCTCAGAGCAGTGTACTGTGGCAGAATTTCATATCATATTGACCTATTTTCCAGCTCTAGCTCCTAGTCAATATTGTTAGACAGGTCTGCTTTTTTATATATATATATATATATATATATATATATATATATAATATATATATCATCAATTTGGTCCAACTTTAGATGTTTATTTAATGTCTTCTGCACTACCGTGTCAGAATAAAAGAGCCGTTTTAGATTCAGAAAGCGTTTCCGTTGTATTTTATGGTGTTAAAGTCTCCGATCGTTCGCATCGCAAGCAAACGCTCGTGATCAGCCTTAATCAGTCTCACGTGTAGAAGTGTAATATCTAATTGTCCTGCAGGTCCCAATCTCCTGGTAAACGCTCCACGTAGCCTTCTCTAATGAGGATGTCTGATACTGTCACTGTAAAGGAGACGAGCGAACCCATGAGAGGTCTGGAGGCGGAGGAGACCAGCTCCGCGCCAGGCGGCGGCGGCGGCCTCGGCAAACCCGAGAGCCGGGAGCACATGGAGCCCGACGGGGACGTGAACTGCTGCGACGACAAGAGCGAAACACAGGTAAACTTGTACCAGGAGCCTGTCCTTCAGTCCTGTTAACAAACAGAGAACGAATATTTGTTGGCGAAGGTGACTTTCTTCTCCTGGAACCGGAGAACGTTTCGGATCTAAGGGAAGGCTAGATGAAAAGGCGTTTAAAGATAAGCATGGCAGATTAGCTTAGAAGTTAAACATGCTAATAAACACGTGACTAGTTAGGCCGCCTTCGCACACCAGTCCGAGCGCGAATAATTACAGGCTATCAAGCCACACGCACCATCACGTTCCATTTCCAGAGATGTACAAATCGCAGCTGTACCATCCCCAAGTCTTTTTTTTTTTTTTTTTTTTTCCTCTTTCTTTCTTTTTTCAGCCTGCACTTTTTGTTATTCTCTGATAAAACATCTTATTGAATTCCCGTTGAGCGATTGCACACACACTCCACAATTTGATTGTGTTGTACAAAAAACAAAAACCCCAACCTCCTGCAATATTCTCAGGTTCATTTGCCCTGTGATCAATCATCTATTGATGGTCATGATTATCGCTGTCCCTCAAACAAAGGATTGCGTCTTGAGGTCCGTATGGAACGAGTCTTCTGGAGTAGAGAGGTCAAAAAAAAAAAAAAGCAAACAAATCGGTTCAAACGATCGTTCTGATACAGCCCAGGCGCACGGGCCCGATGGGAATAGCACGCCAAACACGAGCGATCAATCGTAATGTAATTGTGTTATGAGAACCGGCTGAAATGGATACACCTCAGCCAGCCCAGTGCAGTTTGTGAAGGTTACACTTATGAAGGTTATGCCTCTGCCTTTTATTCCTCTCTCTCTCTCTCTCTCTCTCTCTCTCTATATATATATATATATATATATATATATATATATATATATATATATATATATATATATATATATATATATATATATATAAAAAATATTTTATTAGCTGACAGACACCTTGCTGCTTTTTTGACAAGCTGACATTTTGCTCGCGTCGTGTGCCTCTTTTCATTTCATTGCACAAATTGTCTTTGCCTCCTGCTCTCTCGAAGAGATACTCGCCCAAAATTCAGGCAGCAGAAGCAGGAGGACCGTCTGACCAGCCAATCCAAGCTTATCCCCGCGCTTCCTCTGTCTTACCCTCTGTGGAGCTGGGGAGGGGAAGCACAGCAAGTGGCTTTATGGCCATCTGTCTCCCCCCCTCCCTTTTCTTTTCGCAAGTCTCTCTCGCAAGCCTCGCCGTGCACAACGCAGCACTACCTGCTTCTTTTCTCTCTCTCTCTCTCTCTCTCTTTTTTTTCCTCTCTCCCTGCAGCACGCACAATTTTTTTTCTTTTTTTTTTTTTTTCCTTTTTTTTCCCCCCGATTCCGCTTCCCCACCCATTCGCTCTTGGCAGATTCGCACAGCATCTGTGTTCCCATGGCAGTTTTCACCAAGTTCTGTATTCGCCGGATCGCCTGCACATGGCTTAACGCCAGTGCCAAGCACTCGGGGACTTGGAGATGCTCAATACCCAATTAAAGCCGCATAAGCATCCATCATAATTTTGTAAGGCCACCGTGTTGCTTATTAACGACGGCCCACGTTGTCTGTTCGAGCTTTCCAGAGTACAAGACGGACAAAACGAAGGAGAAGCAGAACGAGGGCCGCCCCTTGATACCGTCTCCTAGCTTCAGCTGGGACTGCACAGACAATTCACACGCCTTCTCGACACATTTCCAGGTGTCCGGAATGGCCGAGTTGCAAAACAGGTCCTTTTCCCACGTCTTTTGTATTTCACACTGTATGTGTGAACGATAGGGAGGCGACGGTGAAGAAATTTTTCCCGCCGGTTAATCGACGTGAGACAACACCGGTAAAACCGGTATCGCCGAGGTGGGAGGGAGAGGCATTTCTGCCGCTCACGAATGCCAGCGCGGCCGTGTGCGTTTCACTTTCGCTTTCGAATGAGCAGCAATCCGGCGGCGCCAGTTGCATGAATGGTGGGTTCGTTATTATTCTTATGAAAAACGCAATATCAGGACAGTACAGTAACAAACTCGCTTATATTAAGCCACATTTTCCGCCGTCGTCTCGTCAGTCAGCTCGCCTCACTCTCGTCCAGTGGTAAATGAAATCTGATGCGTGCTGCGACTCGGATTCATTCGGCTCATGCTGAATTGAGCAGACGCGTTCGGTTTTTAATCGTAGCGTCCGTTCTCTAACTGAACTAAAATGACAGTGGGGCGGTACCCTGGTGGGGAAGTAATGTAATCACTTTTATTTTATTTATTTATTTATTTTTTTCTTTTCTCCCCCGTTTCTTCTTCAGTTCTTGGTGTTATCTGTTCTAGTATTTATTTATTTAGGTTGTCGCATCCAAGTGAAGGTGCTCCGTGTAGCCATTTGCTTTAAGATCCAGCGCTGACGAGGGTTTTTATTACGGATCAAAATGCGTACGGTATTTATGACCCGTTCTAAAAATGTCACTGTCTCACAACGGCTTTGTTCAATTTTTGGACCAAAATCTAACTAGTGTGGCAGTGTGCTGCGGCTACTTAGCCAAAAAAAAAATAGCATAGTTGCGTCGTTTAGTTCTGATCAGCAACGCCGAATTGTCCTCCTGTGCATTTAATAAGCCTCGTATATGAACGAACAAGATTTGAGCTGCAGCAGAGGTACCACTCTAACACGTTTACAACAGTAGCAGATTATCAGTCAGTGCAGTAAAGTAGTTTTTCTCCCCAAGTGCCCGGTAGGTGCAATAAAACCCCCGTATACGGTGTACGCGTACTCCAGTTTCTACCACTGAGAAATGCAGGTGGTTGTAATATGATTATGAATATGAAGTCCAATGGGAGGGGGTTGTGAAATTTTTTTGGTCGCCGGAAACAAAAATACACCGTACAGATACACCGTATCTGGTTTTAAAAAAAAAAACATATATATATACGGGAATGTATTTTTACCTTTAAGTTAAAGGTGACGTAATCGTAAGCTCATACGCGGTCACTAACCACGACGCTGTAACAACTTCACTCATGTAACACTCGTGTGTGTTCCTTCAAAGTTGGAAGCACACAATTGTCTAGAATGTCTTTTTTTGTAAGCTGTGGCTTTATAATTTCCCTTCACTGGAACTAAAGAAGTCCAAACCTGTTCCAGCATGACAATTCCCCTGTGCACAAAGCGAGCGCCATGAAGACACGGTCTGTTAAGGTTGGAGTGGAAGACCTTGACCTGACCTTACCCCCACTGAACACCTTTTAGGATGAATCAGAACACCGAATTCACGCGCCTGACCTCATGAACGCACAGCCACGCGCCGAAATCTAGCGGAAAGCCTTCCCAGAAGACTGGAGGCAAAGCGGGAATAAATCCGGAATCCGGTCAGATGTCCAGAAAGTTTTGGCCGTATAGTGTACAGTGGGTTATCACATAATGTTAGTCAAAAAAATGTAATAAAAAGTCACACGTTGCTCTGCCTTCAAACCATTATTTCTAAAAACGTTGCCGATGCATGTGTGTTTTTAGTAAAGAATGGTTTAGAGCAAGATGTAATGTCCCATTAAGTACGGTGTTGTCGTGACTGATGGATGATTCCGGAGCGTAATCCATGTGCCCCATTTTGTCTCATTGCCTACCGTACAGCGGCAAATACCCGGACAGAGCGCAAAACGGCCCAAGGTACAGTGGCAAGAGGCATGTCCTTAAATGTGTTTGCTCGGTTGTTTTGCAAGATTTGTGTTGTGCATCATGAAGTTTTTTTTTAATAATCTGTATGAACGTGTGTACTATAAAGCTCATTGTGTGTGTGTGTTTTTTTTTGTTTTTTTTTTAAATACCCGCATGATTTTCAAACGCTCAAGAGCCACTAACCAGACTGTGTGCGTAGACAGTATACGACAAAGGTGTCGTCCTTGAGCTCTGAAAATCACATCCATCTTCTTCACTCCATTCTATTTAAAAACGAGCAAAAACAACCTCATGTCATTCATTGCCATAGTTTATTTCCGTGGAGTTCATGTGCATCTATTTTTTTTTTTTTTTTTTTTTTTTTTTTTTTTTTGTGGAAATGAAACCTGCAGTGGTTTTGTGTACATCCTGACCTGTCTCTCTCTCTAACCCTCACTACCTCTCCCCCAGTCTAACGCAAAGTTAAAGTTAGTTCGGAGCCTGGCCATTTGTGAAGAACCCTCTCCTCCCCCAATTACCTCTGAACTGCTGCCAGAACATCAGGTAAACCTCTCGCAGGGCTACGGAAACGTCTCTCGCACTTACAGGTTCATCTCACCCAGCGCACGCCCCCCCCCCCCCCCCCCCCCCTTTTTTTTTTTTGTAATTGTGTTCCTTCCTAAAACCTACTTGTGAGGTATTTGTCCTTGTAGGCCTGGTGAAAATAATACTCATGTGGGAAGTAGCCTTTTTTCTTTTTTTTTTTCTTTCTTTTTCTTTTTTTCCCCTCGCACTTCGTCACTCTGTGTGCTTTGGTAACGGTTATGGATCGTACGTAATTCTAACAACAATATTTAAAAGGTTTTTCCATTCCTGTCAAACAGATTATTAAATCTTTTTTTTTTTTTTGTCTATTTATTTACACACTCTATTCACTTCGATCTGCTTTTGTATTTTCCAACAGCAAGATCCCTTATTTGGTGATTTTGTATTTGTTAGTGTGTATGGGTTTGTCTCTTATCTCTTGAGCCTGAATGTAATGTGTGTGTGTGTGTGTGTGTGTGTGTGTGTGTGTGTGTGTTTTTTTTTTTTTTGTATTTTTCTTTTCTTTAATTCATTGAATTTCTTTTTTTTTTTTCTTTAAAAAAAAAAAAGATTCATAGCATAGCTATGTTTAAAAAAGTAGTTTAAAATATATATATATATCTTATGCATCAGAGGTGCACTCAATAATTAATTACCGAATCCGACTTTAAAGCCGTGTTAGTTTTAGCTATAGATCCTCTAGGCTGCAAAAACCGAGCTCTCCCTATTCTCAGTGTAAACGCCACCGCTCGCGTTTCCCCATTAAAGAAAGCTTCTTATAAACCGCCTCCACGGCTCCATGGGCGTCACGTCGCACGCCTGCCCTCCTTTGTTTTACTTCTGTGCCGGTTTTGAAAAGCGAAATGGACTCCTTTCTTTGCCGTGCTGTTAATCAAAGGAAATTGGGAAGGGAAGTGGGGTTGGGGGGGAGGGCGAGAACCAGCTCGCTCTGACCCACTCCAAAGGAGGTGAAGGCACAAGGACGCCGTCGAGCCATAGGAAAAAGCACAGAACTTTTAAAACCATAAACCTGTCGTCAGAGTGCCCAGGCTTTGCCACATTGCAAATTGTAGGGTTCCAGTAAGGAAAAAAGAGAACTAATCAAAATCGAATGTTGCTGGACACGTTTAACTAGAGGCGCAGTGTATTCGAGCAGCGCTTTAAAGAGGTCTGCTTGTTAATATGAAGTATTTCCTCTGGTAAAGTAGATGGTGGTCTTTATCTAAAGGCACAGCGAAATTGCTGAAGTATCACCTTTTTTTTTTTAAGTTTCTGTTAGTTCCACACAGTCTTTTACAGGCTTCATCTGATATTCATATAAGTATCCCAGATGACACTCGGCGTCAGCGCCTAACACGGATTTAAGCGAGTAGTGAAACGTTTTGCTCGATCATCGAAAAGAAAACAACAACAACAACAACAAAAAACCCCTGAGAAGTAAAATCTGTGGGTTTATCCTATTTTACCCCACCGACGCGGAGTTATTTATTTTTCGTCTTCCGCAGGACGAGATTCAGATCAAGCTCTCCCAATCATTCGACAAAGAGGACACTCCAGTCAGTAAAAACGAAGATGACAGAGAGAAAAGTGCAGACAAGTTGGAAAAATTGGAGAACATGCAGCGCAAGATGCTGTCGAGAGGTGCGTGTGTGCATGCGTGTGCTTATGGATTATTTAATTTTTACACTTTTTTTTTTTTTGCAGTTTCATTTGTTGCGATGATGCAACCTTTTTATATTGGAAGTGCAGAAGGTGCCGTCTCTCAGATTTTCTCTCTCTCTTAAGATTCCAGTCAAGAATACACCGACTCCACTGGCATCGATCTGCACGAGTTCTTGGTTAACACACTGAAAAACAACCCCAGGTTTGTAAACTTTATTATTATTATTATTATTTTTCATTTTAATTCGATACATAATTTTCTGTAGCCTGCTTTTTCTTGCGGGGTGGGGGTGGGGGGGTGTAAGCGTTCGTCTACATGGAATTCAGCCCCTCGCTTTATTCAGCTCATGAGCGAAATAAGAAACGCTCGCTCGGTACTAAACGACGTTCCTTCGTCTATTCCAGGGACAGAATGATGCTGCTGAAGCTGGAACAGGACATCCTCGACTTCATCAGTAACAATGAGTGAGTTAATGGCTCCCTAAGGCATCCATTGTTTTTGCAAGTGACTGTTTTTCATCAAATCATTGTCTTGTAAGATTTTTTTATTTATTTTTTAAATAAAAATCTGGCTCAGGGAGCAGAGACATAATGATGGTTGCGGGGGTTCTTTTCTTCTTCTTTTTCCTCCACTGTTCCAGGAGCCAGAGAAGAAAGTTCCCACCCATGACCTCCTACCACCGAATGCTCCTGCACCGAGTAGCTGCTTACTTTGGCTTGGACCATAACGTCGACCAAACGGGGAAATGCGTGATCATCAACAAAACTAGCAATACAAGAATGTGAGTAATGGCACCGTCTCAATCCCAGTGTTTCTCCTTTTTCTTTTCTTTTCTTTTTTATAATTTTTTTTTCTTGTGATTCAGCTCTGATCGAAACATCTTAGACTGCCGAAGTGGATGTCGTACAACGGGAGTACATTTAGCCTCGTGTCTGTATTTTAAAATATGTTTTTTTTGCGGAGAACTCCACCGAAGAGTCTTTCGAATATTTCGAACCCGAGGGATCGTAATAGCTGAATCAGGGCTTGCACGATTACGGGCAAAACGATTATCACGATGATTTTGTTCAATATCGATACGAATAATCAATACGATTATTCATTGATTTTAGGGACAATATATTTTTATTGCACTTTCACATTTAAATAAACCGACCGCTGCGTTCACCTCCATGTTGTGCTACATTCCTGCTAATGTACCAAATTTTACCCAAAATCTCGGATAAGCAAAAATAAAAATGCCATCGACCAAATGAAAATATGGATCAAATATAATAATATGCAAACAAATGAAAACAGTTCAGGCGCATGGAGAAAAGGCAATAACGGTGTTTACAGGAGGAGAGACGCAGACAGATCACCCAATAGAGAGGCGCAGGGATGATGTCATTTTGTACCGGAACCCGGAAGTTAGCATCACACCGGTTCCCTCGACAAAAACCCAGTAGGATTTTCACATAGGCTTTTGGATTATTGCAAAAAATAATCTCTGTGATCAACAGAAGTTTACAACACTAACACGTTTTATCCATCAAGATCATTTCCACAAATGAACACAACTTTTATGAAGTTTGAAGCCTAAATACAATTGCCAGAAATAAACAGCTAACCGTACGCTATAAACGAACTACACCACGGACGCTCGACTTCAACGTCACCATCACCAAGCTCCCGAGAACTTTTCCAAACTTTGTTTAAAACATTTTCCATAATACGGATTTACTCTGTGGATGAATGTTCATGCAGGTTTTTTTTTTTTTTGGGGAGGGGGATTAAACCTGAACCAGTATATCTGCAAGGTTTTTTCCTGTTCGGCGTGATGACGTTTAATCTCCCCGACAACGTCTGTAGTCCCGTTTAGCAACTTGTTAACGATCACCTCTTCAGTACACATGAAAGCTTTAAAAGAGGGGTATTATTGGTGTACTCTATGTCGTAGAATAAAACGCGAAAATATGTTGAGCTTGTGTTCACCACAGACCTTATTTCAGGCTTTTAACCAAAATCCCATAAAAAAAAAAACAACAAAAAAAAACACCATTGACTTGAGGACGATGGAACCGAAGTGCTAACCCGTTTCTGGTTTTTGGCGTTACAAGATGACGTCATCCCTGCCCCGCTGTATGGTGATCGGCTGTAAGTTTAGGACGCGCATGATTTGATCTGCAGCGGAGTTTTCTATGAGCGGAGGACGAATTTTAAACGTCAATATCGCAGTCGATCACGTTCATGTAATCGCGGGCGGTCACAATCGTAATCGAGATCGATATATTAATCGTGCAGCCCTAAGCGGAATACGTCTTAATAACGCCTCTGCACTTCTTTTCCGCGACGCCTGCCCGTCCAGACCCGATCAGAAGTTCTCCGAACACTTCAAAGACGACAAGACGGACGATTTCCAGAAGCGCTACATCTTAAAAAGGGACAACTCCAGCATCGACAAAGATGACAACTTGGTAAGTGGTAAAGCTTGGTAAGCTCAACCCTTTAAAAATAAATAAATAAATAAATAAATAAATAAATAAATAAATAAATTTCCAGAAACTGGTATATTGTCTTCGGGTGATGGATGGTTATCGGATAATAAAAGTTTCTTCGATTAAAAGAAAAAAAAGCTGCACATTCAAAAGCAGGTGTTTTGTGTTTCAGATGCGAATGAGGTTAAAGGATGACAGGAGGAGTAAATCAATAGAAGAGCGCGAAGAGGAGTATCAACGGGCGAGAGAGAGAATATTCGCTGACGTGAGATTCATCATTTCTTTCTACTCCAGTCAATTGCTTTATTTAAAAAAACAACATAAACCTGTCTAGAGAACATGGGTTGATGCATCGAAACGTTAAAACCATTGTGGATTTCTGTTGCAGGGTTTGGATGCTTTCGCTCTTGATAGAAGGTGAGTGTTCGGAGGGGGGGTTAAAGGGGGGGGGGTTCCACAAGATGACGGATTTCTTGATAACGTTGCCAGAGTTTGCCGTAAACATCAGAATCCTCCATTTTTGAGAGACACTCATTTGCAGGTGGCCTGAGCATGTGTCCTGCTCCACATATGCTCACGTCAGCTGCTAAAGTTAATGTCTCTCCGATGTGTTAAGACCCAGGCTCGAGGGAAATTAAACCTGGCTTTCTAACTTTGGCAGAATCTACGAGGACGACGTTTGCAACAACGCCACTCAGCAGAGGCGACAGATTTTCAGGTATCCTTTCATTCCTTCCCACGTCGCACACTCGATTCACGTCTGGGCTTATTTATTTAATCCTCACTGGCTTTAAACTGCGATGTGAACACCGTTATTGTGTGCGACTCAGGCTGAAACATGGCCGCTCGGGGAACGGGACCAGCCGCCAGAGCAGCTCAGAGACCGAGGCCCGTTCCTCTGAGCCGCGGCCGTGGAGCAGCACGGACTCGGACAGCTCGAACCGCAACCTGAAGCCAGCCATGACCAAGGCGAGCAGCTTCAGTGGCATCTCGCTGCTCATCCGAGGAGACAGCTCCAGCAGCGGGAAGAGCGCGTCACGCCTCTCTAAAACGGGTGAGTGACACCTGTGTCAGCCAATCGGCTTTCCACAAAAGAGAAAAACAGCGAGCTCTTGAAAATGATTATGTCATGCCCAGAAACACTTCACTGGCTGGCATCAAAGAGAAATATTTCAAATGGCTCTTCAACATTTTGAAAAGGGTTTTGTCTTTTATTTTATTTTTATTATTTATTTATTTGTTTTTAACTTTTATTTATATCTTTTCAAAATTGTTTTGTTACTGGCCAACTCGAAATCCATGACCTCTTCTTTCCCTCTCCTTGTTTTCACAGCATGCCTCTTGCAAGACACATTAAAATGTCTTTAGCGAAAGCTGTAAAAGGTTTTAATGCACGCTTTTTTCCATTTGCATTTTCTCCGACTAACTCTGCATTTTTTTTTTTTTTCCTTTAAAGCGTTTCCATGTTGCTTGATTTTCATGTCTAGAAAATGGCCTGGTATTTTACCCGGTAGGAATTCATTGGCGAAGTTCGTTTCAGCGTGCCGGAGCAAGCTAACCGAGCGAGCAGGACACAAAAACATGTATACAATGCATTTCGAGCCCTCTGTTACTGTAATCCGGCACCTGACTCATGCCAATTATGAAAGTGAAGCGTTAAAAATTTAATTGCTAAATTAACCGAGGCATTAATCAGGAAATTAATTAACTTGTCATTCATTGCTAATAAAATTATGGCTTTTTTTTTTTATGATTATTGCTCTGGTCTCTGAGGTAATTTAGTAATTAGTATAGAAAATGTACGTGCACGTGTTTGGAATATCACTCGGAAAAATTCCCGTATCTATAGGGAAATCTTTATGTCGAACCCTGATTTTAAAATTAGATGCCCAATATCCCCAATGAATTCTTAAAGCTTAAGGGCTCTAATTTATTTCTAACTCCACGGCCGCCATCTTCTAGCATGATTGGCATGGTGTATTTCTTCTGTACCTGTCGCTTAAGGCTTCCTGTCGTTGCTCCCTTCCTCCTTCCCTAGGTTCTGACTCTTCTAGTAGCGTAGGTTCATCTACGGGCTCACTCTCTCGCTCTCTGCCTCCCCCCCCTGCGGCCCCGTCCCTAATCCAGCCGGGCCACGCTGTGCCCTTGGCCTATTCTACCGTCAGCACTAGTAGCAGTGTGTCCTGTGAGCGTGGCAGGAGCGGGGCGCCAACAACCGCAGCTAACGCTAACTACTATTTGCTTCCCCTGGAAGCGGCGGGAATTCCGCCAGGGAGCATCCTGCTCAACCCGCACACAGGTTGGTACTCACGTAGGCACTGACGGATACGTTTCTCTCTTCTTGTGACGTTTTTCTGGTGGCGGGTTTGTCTGTGTTTTTGTTTCTGCCTTGAATCCTAAACTAACCCTACTTACATACATACATACTGTCTTAACCACCTGTTCTTGGATGATGTAAGGGGAGGTAGAGATGTAGAGTCATGGTTTATCAAAACAAAGCAAAAAACGAACGACTGATCCTCCATAATTAGTTTTTCTTCGCTTGTCCTTTGGTAAGTAAATTCAGAGCTGATGAAGCGCACATCACCGTCACCAAATTGCTAAGTATCTCTGCCTAATGAGGCAGCTCATACGCCATTAAAATCCCTCCAAACCCACCGCCAGCCATATCTTTTGGTCAGAACAAATTCTCCAAAGCGTTGCGGGGAAACGGATAATGAAGCCGTCCTGCGTGTTATTGAAAACGAGCCGAGGCGATGGATCCCGTTAACTCTGCTGCATAAAATATTCCCCATTCACTTTGCTCACTCCCGTCTCGTCTTTAAATATGCATGCGGCCGATAAGACGGTACATTGCCACCACTGATATGTTTTTCAGGAGCAGCCCAGGTGTGTAATTGCGCATTGACCTTTCCGAAGCGATCGACAAATGAGGAAGTTTTTCCTCTTTACCCCAAGGATTTCGGGGATGTATCGCGACGTTAAGCGATCAGAGCCTACAGAAACTCGTTCAGGGTCGGAGAATGCTCAAGAGGTCGAAGCCCTGATTCAGATTCCTGTGTGTTTAGCATAAAACACTGCTAGTTTATCATCTAAGTTAGGCTTATGTTGATCTGGTTCTCAAACCTAGAAGCAAGAAATGTATCCATTATACAGACAGGATTGAAATTGGGAAACTCTTGTGTATACAATTTCCTCGCCTAATATTGGCACCCTTGGTAAATATAAACAAAGAAGGCTGTGAGAAATTGTCTTTATTGCCAAGATAACAGCTCTGAGTCTTCTCCTATAATGCCTGATGAGGTTGGAGAATACATGGCAAGGGATGTGAGACCATTCCTCCATACAGAATCTCTCCAGATCCTTCACATTTCAAGGTCCATACTGGTGGACTCTCCTCTTCAGTTCACCCCACAGGTTTTCTGTGGTTTTCATGTCAGGGGACTGGGATGGATATGATAGGACCTTGATTTTGTGGTCAGTAAACCATTTTTGTGTTGATTTTGATGTATGTTTTGGATCATGAGTTTTCATTTAATATCTGTTGATATTTGATAGAGTCCATGATGTCATGTATCCTAACAAAAATGTCCAGGTCCTCTGGCAGAAAAACATCCCCAAAACATTAAAGAGCCACCGCCATATTTAACCGTGTACATGAGGTACTTTTCCATATGGCTACCTCTCTGTGTGCGCCAAAACCACCTCTGGGGTTTATGCCCAAAAAGCTCTATTTTGTTTTCATCTGACCATAGAACCCGATCCCATTTGAAGGTCCAGTAGTGTCTGGCAAACTGAAGACGCTTGAGTTTGTTTTTGGATGAGAGTAGAGGCTTTTTTTTTGAAACCCTTCCAAACATCTTGTGGTGATGTAGGTGACTTCAGATTGTAGTTTTGGAGACTTTCTGACCCCAAGACGCATCTAACTTCTGCAATTCTCCAGCTGTGATCCTTGGAGATTTTTTGGCCTCTCAAACCATCCTCTTCACAGTGTGTTGAGACAATATAGACACACGTCCAATTCCAGGTTGATTCATAACATTTCCAGATGACTGGAACTTCTTAATTATTTCCCTGATGGTGGAAATGGGCATTTTCAATGCTATTTTCTTATAGACACTTCCCATTTTGTGAAGCTCAACAACCTTTTGCCGCACATCACAGCTATATTCCTTGGCCTTACCCATTCCTATGAATGACTACGGGAATTTCACCGATATGTTACCTCATATTTATACCCCTGTGAAACATGAAGTCATGGTTGTACAATTTCCTGTTCCTAGTCACCCAGGTGTACTAAAAAAAATAATAATAATAATAATATCAATGGGAATATCCTTAAAATATATATTTCTCATATTAATTCATAGGGGTACCAATAATTGTTGCACACCTAAATTCAACAGATTTTTATTTTTTTTTTGGATAAACTTGTTTTGTTTGCAGTTGTTTGATAACCACGAGAAGAGTATTTTTGTGAACAAAATATCAAAAGATTAATCAATAGACAATTTTTCACAGCCGCCTTTGCTCATGTTTACCAAGGGTGCCAATATTAGTGGAGGGCACTGTATGCAACTGCTTAAAGAGCTGCAGTCTAGGTGAAATTATTTAATTCAATAGCCGATCTTAATAAGCTTCCACGGTTTCTCTGTGTAACGTTGTAGTAATGTTATCAGAGATATGTGTGTGTGGGTGTGTATATGTATATTCTCCCAATTGGGATTTATCCCTTCTCCAATTGCAGGTCAGCCTTTTATGAACCCGGAATGCAGCGCCGTGGTCTACAGCCCCAACGTGGCTCCTCAAGCTTCCAGGCCCCAGCAGCCTTTGCCTCCTCCACCTCCTCCTCCTCCTCCACCTCCACCTCCTGGCCCCCACCAGCATCAGTCCACCAATCACGTCATGTCCCAGGTATGAACCTGACGTCTCTCTGAGTAACCTGAAGAACAATAACCGGTTAATAATATCATCGCTCCTTCTTTTCTTCCCACAAGAAGAAGAGTATTATGTGTTAAGCAGGAGACAGCTTGCATTTTGCTCTAGACTACTGTCCTAGCAATGAAATATTGAAAATGCATGCTCTTAACCCGCATGCATTATTCAGTTACACAAATTAATGCTACGCTATGATTTGACCGTGTGGTCATGCTTTCCTCCTAACCCCCCCCCGGTACGTCAATTAGATATGATGGATGGTGCTGGAAATGTGCTGATGCCGCTGTCCTGCGGCCAGTTATAGACCCTGAAGGGGCATTAATTGCTTGGTCCAGGTATTTTGCTTGCTATTAAGGGAAGATTAAACCTGTGGCCACGCTGCCGTCGGGGGCCACAGTTGACAGCCCCTCGTCGCAGTGAACGATTTGGCAAATATATGCTCGTGTTAAAGAGCAAGGTGTACTTCAGTTTCCAAATGGGAGCCTCTGGAGTTCACACCAGTCATCTTCGCAAATTAGGATCTGTTAGGTGCTGGATATATGTTCTCAAGCAATATATATACAGTGATGGCCTAGAGGTAGAGGATGCCGGGAACGTTATAATCAGTCGCTCAGGTGTAAAATGACCCCTATCCCCGATCAGAGTGGGCATCGACGACAGTCTTTTCGTATTCCCATCGATCTCCAAAATGAAATCTATCTCCAATTCCATGTATTCCCAGATATAACACACACACACACACACACACTCACAGTGTGACCATCTCTAATTAACCCCATCGCTGTACATTTATCGTTGTTGTCGTTTCGAGCCGCCTAATTGGCTCAATTAACTTCTTCACATGGTGTTGATTTGCTCCCCCCCCCCCCCCTCCCCCACTAAGCCACTAAACTAATATGCCCCGTGGGGTGAAATCCACTTTTTTTCCTTACCCCCACCCAAATATCCGAATGCCTGTGCTGTGCTGTTTTCCCCCTTTCATCTTTTCCGCGTCTTTGACTAAACCCATTCTTGTCTTCTCGTCGTCTGTTGCTTCCTCAGCCTCTCTGGCCTGTCCAGCCCTCCGCTCAGCCTGTGCAGTACTCGGCGGTGTCTTACCCACCACAGCTCCTCTCCGTCTCCCCTAACCAACAGTACACTGTGGTACCACTCTCTCTTTTTCTCTTCTCGTTTTTTGGTGTTTTTCTTTCCTCCTTTCCTTCTTATTTTGTTTTTGTTTTTAACTTTACTGTGCATTCAAATTAAATGTGTGGGGTATTTTTTTTGTTGTTGTTACTGAAGAGTACAAAGATTCGTTTCAGGGTTTGGTTTGAGTTGTGTGTATTCACCACTTTCCTTTTCATTTGTCATCCACAAATCTTATTTGACTACGTGGTGAGGGACTCGAATCTGTAGAGGGTTTTTTTTTTTTTTTCTTTTTTTTTTCCCCTTCCCTTCTGTCTGTGATGAATTCCTTTGGCCCAAATTTGAATATAATGTGATCATTTAAAGCAGGCTCCCTTGATGGATGGTTCTGCTTAATAAAATATAGAAAAGCTCGGGCTGTACAATGCATGGCAGAACGCCATCGCCCCTAATGACACTCATTGGTCTTGTGCCCACGGCAGATTAATACGATCTCCAGAAGTTCATCGTCTGTAGTCAGTGTTTACACATTTCTACACGTCGGCACGAAGAGATTTCCGTTGCATGCTTGAGTAATGTTTAATTTCGTTTACTGGTCTCCGCCAGCCTCCCATTTTTTGACCTCGCTCGAACAGTAAGCGTTCCTGAATTACTAATTAAAAAGGGAGGAAGGCCTGCTTTGAATAATTAATCGAGGAACAGATGTCGAAGTGAATATTCCATGAATAGAAATGCAGCACAAGCCCGTGTGTACGTCTAATTGAGAAAATAAAGCAAATTGATATGGATCGGCGATTAAACCGATGCAGGTTGATTTAATAAAGCTTTTAGGAGCTGGCGGTGGAGGGGAAGGGCGTTCTCAAGTTTGTGCACAACCCATGACTGGACAAAATATTTCCCATTTACTGATTGAGTGAATTTGATCCCGTGTTTAGAAGATATTAAGGAAGAAGACATGACGTATGTTTTATTGACTGGAATATTGACGTCCCGGGTTTTGTGTGTGTGTGTGTGTGTGTGTGTAACCTGGTAGCAAGACAACCTGAGCACCCAGTTCAGCCACATGAGCCTGGCACGTCAGGCGTCAGGCGAGGCCCGTGATGCCCACACTGCCATGTATCCGTCCTCCGTGGTGCTCCAGGCTCCTCCTCCTCCTCCTCAGCAGGCTGGCTACATGGTGCCTACGCCTGGGCAGAGCATGCCAACCCCATCCTACTCCACTCCTGCGCCAGGCCCGGTGCCCGTCAACCAGCCGGTGATGCAGCAGCAGGGCTACATGCAGCAGCCTATGCAGCAGGTATGCTCAAGCCAAGCTTAAATATTGTGGATGTTTGTAGTAATTCAAATATTTTTTAAAATTGTGCTGCACTGACAGTTCAGCGTTAGGATCCTAAAATGGCTGTCATGCTTTGTGAACCGAAGAGCAGTTCAAACGGCATCAAATGTTCGAACGGCGAAGTCCAACACAACATTACTGCAGACCGGTAACAACCTTACGGATGTGGTGAAGCAGCGTTATCTTTTATAATATCGTCATTAAACCTGCTTTAGAATTGTTAGGTAGTAAACCTTATTTACAAGATTATCAAGGCTGTGTATCTTTTCAGGCCTCACATTTCATCAGTGTAGTTAAAAGAAGAAAGCATAAGATTATATTCACACCGAAGAAGGTGAATTATTTTTCTGTGAGTGGGAAACTCTAAACCCGAGTGTTTTGGTGTTGGAAAGCATTTTGTCTATGGGGGTAAGTCGCTAAACCAGCCAGGACGGTGGCGCAGTGTGAAAGAGGAGTAGTAGGTGGAATCTGAGTCGACTGTCACTTATTCATCATTGATCAAGACCTTAACTTTGGAGATATAAATCCCTTTTATGGTATGCTATTTAAAAAGAAAAAAAAAAACCCTTTGTAAACATAAGAGCACAGAATGTATCTAATGCAATAAGGTCTTTGAGCATTTCATATCTGATTGTTGCATATTGACCCTTCAAGAACTTCTGGATTGCTGCGATTACAATGTCTTTTTTTTTTTTTTTTTTTTTTTTTTTTTTAAATCTGCAGATGTCGTGTTACTGCACACCAGGCCAGTACCCGCTTTCCGGCCAGCAGTATCGGCCCGTTGGCACAGTGCAGTACAATAGCCCTCAGAGCCAGCCGATGCCCCCTCCCCCTCCCGCTCCTACCCAACAGCCAGGTAACCCACACAAGACCTGTTACTCTTTAAACCTAAGCAGCTTCTCCTACTCACTTCCTTTAGTCACATCAGTCTTCGTTTCCTCAAGTTTGTTCACAATCTCATAAATGTGTTCCTTTCAGAATTTTTATTGAAATGGGAACTAAAATTTCTCAGCTGATTTTGTTGCACCCTGTCCATTTTGTGTCCCCCCCCTCCCCCGGTACTTTGTTGTCTTTGTTTCCTAGCGCTTGTAGTTTTCACACGAATGATTGGAAATGAGGAAGCACCCCAGGGGCAGAGGAGCGGCGCCGAAAGCTAATTACACAGAGCCGGGCGCTTTTGTACTCGCGTTGTATTGCCCTTTTTTAAACAGATACAATAAGCATTTCCAATCAAATACAAAATTAGTGTTGTTTTTCTTTCTCTCGCTCTCATGTAAATTTGCCTCTTTTGTTACCCCGCATGCTTTGATGGATGTTTTGTTCAACTGAAGTGCAAAAGTGCTGTTTAAAAAAAGAAAAAAAAAAACAAACACCGAAAATGTCCTTTATGGCTTTGAGCGGGATCCTTTGAGGACCTTAAGAGACATGTCCTTGTTAGCAAGCTGTTTTATGGTGCGGTCAGAACGGCGAGCTAAGGAATGGTCTTAAAAGGAATCACTTGGAGGTTTGGATGCAGGATAGTCTCAGTAGGTTGAAAGGTCCCGGAGCGTTCTTTTCAGCTAACATAACAAGGCTGTTGGCTGTGACTCAGAGTGGCTGAATGCGGGGCCGGGACACTGTCTGAGAGGCCCTAAGATTCTCACAGTGAACCGGTCTCTTTTCCAGCCCCTCACTCCTCCTCAAACTAAGCACGTCTCTGTGGGAGCGCAGCATCACTGGCTTATGAAGTGCCTCTGAGACTTTACCTTGTCGATATCCAGCAGTAGACCGTACCGTTTCTACACCAGTGCATGAAGACATCACCAGTACGTCCCCCTTTATGATGTCTGCAGGCATCTTCAATCATCGCGAGTTGTGGCGTGAATTGAAGTTGCAAATCTTGAACCCAAAAAGGTACTCCTAGTAGACGGATCCTCAGGAAGCGCCGTTAGAAATAATCTCTCGGTCGCCTCCGTTTCTGAATAAAATCTGAAAAGAAAAGAACGTGTTTTCTAACTCGGTTTAGTGAAGAAATAGGGGAACATAGTTTTTTTATTTAAAATTTTTTTTTTTTTGTCTCGAATGCACGAAACACACGATCAGATCAGCAGTGATGGATGAGCAGAATGAACTTCACAGTCAACGAGAGAGGGGTGGGGGGGGAATGAAAAATATGAGAGCTCCAGGAAACAAAACATCTGCCCTCGAAAGAAGAAAGACAACACATAGGCTTTTTTTTTTCCTACCCTACCCCCAGAGTCTTAAATCTTAATCATAAGCGCCTGACAGTGCATTACCCCCCCCCCCCCCCCCCCCCCCACCCCCCTCACCCCCAAGCAGGCAACGTGTGAGCAAGAACGTCTTTGAAACTTTCCGAGGGAGTTTTGTGAAATAACTTGCCCCCCCCCGCCCCTTTTTGTCTCACTATCATCATTTTTCTCTTCTTTGCTCAGTCAGCCTACAACACAGAATGTTTAATATTAAATTTCCTTCCATGCTGGCTTCCTAAGTGGAGGTGAGTGAATCGAACCAAAAATAGCCAGCTTCTCTACGGCTCCTCGCCGTGGGCCATCCATTCCTTTTGTCCCACTTCTTCTTTTTTTTCTTTTTTTCTCATCAGGGCTAAATTGATTGCTGTCGCTTTGGCCAAAAGCCAGGAGAAATTGAAAATTGCCTATCCTCCACACCCCCCACCTTCTTCAGCTCCCACACAGGCCTCCCATTGAGTCTTCCCACTGGGCACCTCCTCCGGCGAGAGCTTTTCAATAGCGTCGTCTGGTTGTACACGCCCCCCCCCGCAATAACCTTGACACCAATGCAAATTATCCTTCTCTATAATGGGAGTCGGAACAAAACCACGGCGGCTGCTTTTATATCACGTCTCACCTCACCGGACTGTCTCAGTAAACGTCTTGTCTTCTCTCTCTCTCTCTCTCTTTCTCTCTCTTACCCCCACCCCCCAATGCCATTTTCCAATATCCTTAAAAGATGTAACAAGTCAAGGTGCTCATCAGCCATAATGAAAGACGTTTTAATATAGCGTGTTTGTAGACCTACTCAGACGTAATGAAAAGCCATTTAATGGCAAAGAGACTCGCAGGTGCCGCCACCGGGCGATCGTAAAGTATTTTATCTAACAAGGGAGTAATTAGGCGGATTTGGTTTAATTGACATTTTCTGGCTCTACATAATCCGTCCCAGTATCGCCGTGATGGAAAAGGAAGGAGCACGCCACATTCCTCCGAAACTTCTTGCTTCTTAGCCTCGGGATGTAATGTAATTTCGTACTAGCTCAAATTCATCATTCGGTATTTCGTTTCATCGTTTTGATTCTCTGATGTGCCGTGCTGTGTGACGGTACATACAATATATATATTAGTTTTTTTTTTTTCCCCTGTCGTTTTTATTGCATTGTGCTGCTTAGCTATAATGGTGGCCCATTTTTCAGTGTTATCTCTCAGCGTTCTCAGAAATGCAACGTGTTCCCTGCGGTCCATTCCGCTTTACAATTATGCAAAATATTTCTTTATTTTTTTAAAAACGATTGCAATCTGGAACGTAGTATATTTGCTCTTCACAAGCGCGACTCGAGCGTTCACGTGACCTCAATGACAACGTCACAAAGGAGATTTGATTTCATCGGAAACGAAACGCACAAAGCAGGGTGATGTTACGACCCTGATCCAATTCTACAATCCCATTTCCCATCCGTTTAGTGATGTTTTCTTTCCATCTCTTCAGGTTACCAAACTGTGATGCCAAATCAGCAGCCGCCGAGTCAAACCCTGGTCAGTGGCCAACATAGCAATATGGGAAATCAAATGCAAGGCATGATGGTCCAGTATCCGTCGGTGCCATCTTATCAGGTGAGACGCAGCGCCTTCGCCGTGGTAACCCTTAACTCTTTAAAGACCTGCGTTCCTCGTTAGCATCATTTTAGGTACTAAATGATTTTATGCTCGAGTAATAAGATGGGACAGAAATGGACAACACTCTGCCTTTTTTGACAGGTATCCATGCCTCAAGGATCCCAGCAGACATATCAGCAGCCAGTCATTATTCCCAGCCAGTCGAGCCACGCGTCCAGCATTCAGGTCTACTACAGTGTTATACCACCAAATCAACAGAACACCATGAGGTACGCACTCAGACATGTAGCAGAGTCTTAGTCCAACACCAGGAGCTGCTTTTATTTCATTATGTAAATAAATTTTTAAAAATCATGTACTCGGGTTAATATTTGGAAGCATTATCACACGTTATTTATCCCATGTATTGTATTTAAGGGGATATAAATGGTAGCATGAATTCTCCTCATATAGTGTCACTTTTTTGGGGGCTTTTGTTAGACATTTTACTAGCTTCAGATACCTGATGAAATAAAATCTCCTTCGCATGCTGTCGCTAAATATAAATTTTCTCGCGTAAAGAGGTCAGGCCCACATTGGATCGAGCGTCACAGCGTGTGGAAGAATAAAAGGTTTCACTTTTTTTTTTTTTTTTTTTTTTTTTTTTTTTTTTTTTTAATTATTATTTCGAAGGAGCCTCGACTTTACTAGGCCACGTTTTGGCACTGATTTATGCGACCAGATACCCAACCACTCTTAATATAACCCAGCTGGTCCCGAAAGGAGCGCCATCTCGTTCTCGCTACACATCCGCAATCCTTCATAAGAGGCAGCCTGTGCCAGGGGGCTTATTCCTCAGGGCATGTGCTCGCTCGCTCACTCACTCACTCGCTCGCTCGCTCTCTCTCACTGCTGCCTGTGCACTTTGACTGGCACATCACTCTCCGTGCTGCTTATATCCTCATTAGAGCAGCACTTTACATCCTTATTAGAGCAGTGGAGAACTGGAACAGCGCCTTGGAAAATTGGACGATGGATGATGAATGTCTGTGGTGCCACAATCTTGCTATTGTGAAAATTACATTGTCAGAATTGTGGGGTTTTTTTTGTTGTTTGTTTTTGGATTGTGTGTGTGTGGAGGCATGTCTCGGTAGGTTTGCAAAGGGTATATTTAAACTAGTGCTGGCATGTGGAGCCGTGCCGGTCCCATGTGTGCTTAGTGCCCTATATTAGTCATTTCCTTCCAATTTAGAGGCAATCAGCTGAATTTGTGCTGTATTAAGTCAACTTTAGCCCCAATTTGGTGGAATTTTATTATAGTCTGGGCGGGCAAGACCTGTTTATCAGATTTTGTGTGTGTGTGTGTGTGTGTGTGTTTCCGCAGCTCCACAGTGGGATTCCTACCCCCTCCAGGCACGGAGCAGATGCCGTTCCCCCGCACATCCTCCCCCTGCAGTTCCCAACAGATTCCCGCCCAGCAGTGCTCAGGTACTTAAGGCCGGGATGACCTATAACTCGTTCGGTCAACATCCTCCACTCTCTGCCATCTTGATTCATTTTCATTCCGAATTAGTTTGCGCAACATTTGTGGAAACTGTACCTAATGAATATTTCATGCCTGAGAATCTACATTTTAACTCGGAGTTAACGGCACCATCTGTAGGCTTTCCCGATGGCTAGGGCCCGCATCGTTAATAGTACACAGTCAGTAATTTCTGATGTATAAATGTTCCTCCTAAAATACAGCCAAGCGCTCGTTTTTGTCGCGTAAAGTGCTGAAATAGCACAAATTTTTTTTAAAAAAATTAAATAAATAAAGGAGATTTCAGTCATCTGACCCAATCACATTTTATTGCTCTACAACAAAATCTGCTGCACGCACGAGTGAAAATCTCTCCCGCAGGTTACCCTTTCAAATCAATATCCTCTTTATCCCTGCGCTACCCTTTTATTGCTCTCCCCCTTTAAACTTCCTAATCCTTTGCCATGGCGCACCCACACACACACACACACACTTACACACATAATACCACCTTCCAGTCCCTCCTTGCTGATCACTGGAGCCTCCTAACTTCAAACCTCACAAAATTAGATGGTGCGCCTCAACAAAAGCAGGTCGCGCCTTAAGAAACGGCTAACCACTCCGTTCACCGCGCTAAATCGGAGCAGGCCGGGGAAATTCAAAAAAGGGAACCTGCTGAAAGGGAGGTCGTCGTCGCCGAGGACCCGTGAGCGTATAATTCAGCCCGACAAAAGAAAGGAAGTCGCATAGCGGCGCAGGCGATCTGACTCGTCAGCCTGCCCCACCCACGGTTCAGTTCCGCATCAAGCTTTAAGGTGCTAATTGAAATTATGTTCTGCAGCCCTAACGATCCAATTATCGAACAGATACGGGGTGGTAATTAAAAAGTAATTCCTGTGCCTCTTTGTTCCCAGTTAGAGTAATCTTAAAGAAAGGGAAAAAAAAATGAAGCAAGGGCCTTCATGGGGCCTCTAATTCTAATTTGCTGCTTTACGTGCATGCCGTTAACGCAAATTGCTTCTCTCTCTCTCTCTCTCTCTCTCTCTCTCTCTCTCTCTCTTTGTGGTCCCCCCCCCCCCAACCCTGTGATCTTTCTCTTCTGTCTCTCCATCGTGCTCCTCTTCTTCCACTCATAACAACTAATTAAATGGGAAGATGGGAAGGAAGAAAAGCTGCTTTTCAAAAGCTGGAATTAGATTCCCACTGCTCCTTTTAGTAGCCACTGGCCGAAATGGTTTAATTTCATGGAGGGATTACCAAGTGGAAAGAACATGCCCTTTTTTTAAAATCTCTGTCAGGGCAAATCCTAAATATTTCAACATCTCTCTTTGTGTGTGTGTGTGTATGTGTGTTTCTTGATCAGATACTTTCCACTTTAGAATAGGAGATCCTTATGAGCTTGCCTAGTCATTATTTCGTTATTTTACTTTGCTGGGGGGGGTATGAGCACACCCAAGTCAATTTCACGTGAAGCACAATTAATAAGGGTGCGAGGATATAATGCAAACACTGATTAATTGAATTTAACCTTGTTTTGATCTCAATCTGAAGAGGATATTAAATAGGTTACTTTGAGCCATTTAGGAAAAAAAACAGTAATTACCCAGTGAAAAGCCTTCTGAGCCTTTCGTAAATGGGGTCAAGTCTTTTTTTTTACTCTAAATTTCTCCAGCCTTTCATTAGATTAAATTGTTCGCGAAATATTCGAACGGATTGTGCCGCAAAAGCCGCGTCTCCGAATTCAGGCATTTCAATTGAACACGTTTCCTTCAGTCACAGGTTCAACAGCCTGAAAGCGTCACAGATGATTTATTAGTTTCATTGTAGCCGTTCGTTAATAAAGAGCTCGACTCACACTGGTCAGCTCGTACTGTCAGTGTTTCCTCATGTACTACTAAGTTGAAGCCATGTTGTTGAACAGGGCATCTCATTTTGCATGTATTTGTTGTATACAGGCGTACCTCCTCCACCCCCGGGTAGTGGCATGGTGATGATGCAGCTCACATTACCTCCAGGCCAACAGCCACGGCCACACTCGCCTCCACAGTGGAAACACAACAAGTATCACAGCCTGGACCATCAACGCAGCCAGAAATGCACCGACGTCTGCACTCTGGACAGCTCGCATGTAAGCCTTGTCTAAAATCCCTCCTCCTTTTTTTTTTTTTTGTCTGTCGGTTCATTGTGAAATGTTTCAGAGATGTGTGTGTGTGTGTGTTTATATATATATATATATATATATATATATATATATATATAAAACAATATTTTTATTGGTGTTCTTAGGCGGAGCCATGTCGCTTCATAAAACCTGTGTTTAAGTTCTTAACTTTGTGCTTTCCAGAGCAGCACTCAGCTCGGCAGCCCGTCCACGTCCCCAGCGCAGTCACCCACTCCCTCCCATCTGACGAACGTCAAGAACGTCCGACCCGGCCTCACCTCCCTTCCCATCATGCCTCAGTTCTCCAGATCCATTGTCCCGGGGCAAGGTGAGCTCGGCCTCTCGGTGAAGGACAAGCCTCGACAAGCTGTGCTATTTATTAAGACGTGCTAAATATAGCGATAAACTTTAGAAAGTTACTTGGGTTATACTACTAGTTTGATTTGTGTGTTTGTCGATTGTGTCGTTTTGACTAGGTGATGCGCGGTACCCTCTCCTAGGCCAGCCTCTTCAGTACAACCCTCAGATTCGTCCACCTTTGCTCCACGCGCCCTCGATGGTCACCAATCACCAGGTGAGCCTCACCGAACATACTGCGATAAACACTTACTCGCCACGTAGCGCGTCAGTCATTCCAAGCCAAAGAGCTCCCTCTCATTATGTCCCCCCCCCCTTCTTTCTCCTTTCATTCAGGGTCCGGTGGGAATTCGGCATGGCGGTCGAGGCAGGAAGGGGCCCAGGAAGGCACTCTCTACAGATCTCAGTGTAGGTTAACCCCGTAATGGGGAGGACAGGCGAGAAGAAAGAGGACAGGAGCAGTGACGTTGGCCTAAATATTAAATCTCTGTCCCTAGCCCGTTGTGCCTCCCAAAGCTTTAGACCTCATTTAAAAATAGAATAGCAATGTGTACTTTCTATAGAATTAAAAGGGCTTGGGTATAAAGAAAGCCCCTGGCAATACAATTTCAAATATTAATCCGTGGGATACCAAACGATCCGTCATTAAAGAAGCAGTTATCAAGGGTAGATTCTAGAAACACAGCAAAATCAGGTAAAAATGTGGTATGCGGTCTCTCTGTTTTCCAGTCAGATTAAAAATCTGCACTAATCAGCAGAGCATGGTATTGTTTCAGGAGTACCATGCATATCATGTCTCGTTTAATAAAACAGATTAAAATGAGCTTTACGGTCCTCGTCCTCTCGTTTAACCAGTGACGAGCTGCTAATTAACCATCGAGGGCCGTGAGGTTTCGTCAGATCCGATTAGCTCCGTGATGAGGTCAAGAGATTTTTCCAAGTGTAAAAACAACATTGTCGGAGATGCTCTTCGTGGCCATGTGTAGATACTGAGCATTGTAACACGTATAGACTTTGTACAGTACCATGATTCATTCTGAACTGTGCTTTGGTAGGCTTGATATCACCTTCACCAAATATTTTAATAAATTCAGAAATCGCTGAGCTGGAAAAAAAAAAAAAGCCATAATGTTTGTGGAAAATGTGGTGTAAAAGCTATAGAGAACAGTAAAGAAGCTAATTACGAAAAGCTGACAGGGGCCTTAATAATGGAGTTCATGTTGAAGAAATGCATCAAAATAAAAAATTATATATATATATATATATATATATATATATATATATATATATATATATATATATATATATATATATATATATATATATAAATAAAAATAAATAGTTGGCATGATCTTTTTTTTTGTGAATTAAAGATTATTTGGGAGAACGAGGTGTTTTAGAGAGAGGGACGGTTGGGTAACTGAACAGTTAGTGATGGTTGCTGAACTCTCTCACTCTCTCTCTCTCTCACTCTCTCTCTCTCTCTCTCTCTCTCTCTCTCTCTCTCTCTCTCTCTCTCTCTCTCTCTCTCTCTCTCCTGCAGTGAGTGGGGTGAGTGGGTGGGTCCAGGCGGTGATGGAGCTGCCCAAGGGCGTCAGTCATGCATAGGCCAACCACCTGTAGGGGAAAATCGTGCACGTTGGGCCACACACGTATGGCGTCCGTGCCTAGCCTCCTCCTCCTCACTTCTCGTCCTCTGAGCCAGCCCCCACGTACACCATCCTGTCCACAGTCCCCTCCAGGCACAGCGTCACAGGGGGGAAAGTGACCTGCCACAGTGCCTGCCTGGCACCCTTCGGTCTAGCCCTCAGCCTGGAATGGAGAGGGCCAACTCTCAGTGAGAGTGTTAACAGTACCTGACTCCGCCCATGACCCCTACAGCACCAGCACCCCTCCCTTACTCACCCTCTCCCTCTCCTTTCTGACTCTGAGTTGCCTGTTTTTTAGTTTGTTTTTGTTTTGTTTTTTGTTTTTTTTAAGGATGCGCTTTTCCTCCCTCCAGTTTCCACACACCCGGTGTATAGACACTTGCAGGGGGTGAGAAGTGTGTTGTCTTTCTGATGTTTTAGGTTTTTGGGAAAAGGAAAACGAACTTCTGTTCAGACAAACTCCCGTGACAGTTCTGATATCTCTATAACGTCCTCTCTCTATTTAATTGACTGGAACATATCAAAGGGCAACCTTTATTTGTTTTTGTTTTTTGTCTCTTTCTACTTTTTTTTTTTTTTTTTTTTTAATTTTATCTCTCACTTTTTAAAATTTTTTAGCTGTTACCAGACTAATAGTCCAACAATGATTTTTTTTTTTTTTTTTTTTTTTTTCAACCCACTCCCGCACCATTGATCACATTTACCCCTGTCTGAGGCCCTCCTGGTGCACAGCTGCCCCTCCGTTCCTGCCATCACCCCCTCGGTGTGGTCAAATCATGGAGTCACCGGTGTGCTACGCAGCGGGTCTCATGTCGTGCCTTCGATCAGAGGCAGACTTCGCTTTTCCCCGACAAAGAAAAGCGAAGATGCCTCAGTGTCTAGTGTAAAATGACGACCCACGCATTGTTTTGTAAATAATTTATATAGTAGCTAAATAATTCAGTTGTTTTCCTTTCCTCTGAATGTTGGGAATAGGCACAGGCTGTTTTGGGTTGTTTGTTTGTTTTTTGTTTGTTTGTTTTGTTTGGGTTTTTTTGGTCATCCCTCGATTTTAAACTTTATTTAAGATGTCACAACAAATCACCCCTTCTCATTTTAATAATCCTCATCTCGAACGATTCTACTCCGCCTGTCTCCGTTTCTCTTCCGCACACACGGAACTTTTGATTTTCAGAATATTTTTAAAAAATTATATACTGGGTCACTGGAGAGAAAAAAATAAAAAACCCACACAATTTGCACATTTATACAATTCGCTATATATATATAAATATATATAAATAAATATATATATATATTTTTTTCTTTTATTTCTCAAAGAAAATGTGTGGATTCTGAAAGGCTGTTTAAATGTTTACTGGTGTCATTTTTATTTCAGTTTGAAAACCAATAAATGTTTACACCAAATGACGTCTTTATGCCAGATGAACACGAGTTCTTCCTTTCTTCCTCCTCCTCGTAGAGCTGGTGCTTGTATATATTTGTAATCATTTTTTTAAAGATCTAATCTCCCGACAGAGCAGGTTGCTGTCTCTGTTAGTCCACATCAGTTCGTGGCTTTGTTAGCATGGCTGCCTGGGCCTGTCATCTGCTGCTCTGCCGGCTGCTATTCATCTCAATATTCCCTTTATTGGCCCATTTGTCTGCTACATTAACCTTCTTCCAACCTCATCTCTCCAAACTGCCTTACAGTTTATCTAGATTTTTCCTCTTCCCTCCCCTCCCGCTGTTCTTCGCCCCACCTTTCCTTAATAACGTCAAAGCAATTTAGCGCAAGAAGAATCCTGCCCACCTGGCTGCGTTTCATATCAGCCAGAGGGAGTGCGCTCGTGCCAGAGCCTTAGAAGGTAGAGATCTTCATCACGATGTCATTGAGCTTATTAATGGGTAATTAAGCCGAAGAGCAGCTGTAGGACCGAGCGCTCACTCGGTGATGCTTGAGGTAGACCTCTCAAAAAAAATAAATAAAATAAATCTTCACTGTTTTATGGATCTTTTGAATTCCTCTGCTTAGTTGATCGTAATTGTTTTTATTGCTCTCTCGAAGCACAATCATGCCTTTCCACAATGCCTTTTTTTTTTTTCATTCCTCAGTCAAATATATGAGATGATGTACAATCCAGTCAAGCAGCGTGTGTAAGCTTCGGGAGACAAATGTTGTCATTTTTCTTACACTTATTTTCCCAGTAGACACTCTGCAGACATTTCCACA